>NW_028251482.1:0-142568 GCF_964263255.1 Lissotriton vulgaris | reverse complement strand
TGCTGTTACTGCTCCCAGCGCTGTATAAAACCAGCCAAAGCTTTGTATACCGGGAGACTTTCCTCAGATGCATTCTGTCAAAACTCTCCAGGCCACAGTGTTTATTTTAAACCAGCTTGTTCCTGTTTTGCCAAAATGCCTTTTTTAAGGTAAATTAATATTCAAACAACACAGGGATCCATAAAATTACCGTACCTTAATTTTTGCATTTTAGTTTTAAAATATATAATAACGATGAATGTGTTAATAGAATGCATTTATACCCTTGTGATAATGTATATTATTAGATTGTAATTATTGTAATACAATTTATATTTAAAGAAACTTTGAGATTTACAAAAAAAAACAAAGGTTACAAAGATGTTATAGTTAGGAAATGGCATTAAAAAACTGTAAAATTCTCTAAAAAAACAAAAGGTTAAAAGGACATTAATGTTAGGTTTTTATTTTACATACATAAAACCACAGAAATTCAACAATTTTAGTTATAGATATCTTGTGTCCTATGGTAACTATAATTCATTCCCTCGCCAGACACTGCTAATTACTCTACATATTACATTACTCATGACATCTTCTATGACATCATTGAAACTGAGCATGGTGGGGAGACAAGTTATAGTTACCTTAGGGCACGAGTTATAGTTACTTGAGGTAACTATAACTGATGAATTTCTATGGTTTTGCGTGCTTAAAATATGAACCTAACTATTACCTCCCTGTATAGAATGGACCAGATCCCAGTCCAATTGCATTGCATGGACCTAATCAAGGCACACTGTCTGTAGTGTGCAACCCCACAGGCCACATTCCTGCACCTTGCTTGGGACTGCCTGCCTGTTGCTAGTTATTAGACTGATGTCTACGGTTTTCTCACCAAGATAACTGGCCACTCGCCCTCTTGGACCCTGCTGGTGGGAGTCCTGTGATATGTCAAAGATGCCCCCCCAATGCCAACGTCTCACATCGATGTTACTGCTACTGGCTAAAAGGCCAGTGGCCATCTAATGGAGAAGGAGGGGGCTCCTAAAGCTGCAGACTGGTTGCAGGGTGCTGTGTGCTGCCAGGCATAACTTTCTCAATACTAGGAGCTCATGCCACCGCACTCATGCCCAAAGGATATCTGGGAACCTCTAACATCCTATCTAATACAAAGGGAGGATGATACCACTTCAGATGCAGATGGGGCATGGCAGGGAACATAGACAGACCCCCTGAGATAGTGCACCACATAGCAGAACATTTGATTCCCTTACACCTGCTCTTGCTTGCATGAAGCAGAGCAGAATTACTTTTGTGCAGCAGGAGCTGCATGTTTAGCAGCTCCATCTGTCCAAAAGCAGTGCCAACTATTACAGGATGGGGGGAGCTGTCAGGGACCACAGGCCTTTAGGCTCCACCAGTGGTCCCCAACGTGAGAAACTGGGTATCCTGGGTGAGACCAGGGCACCCAGTATTTTGGCCTGGCCCCTGAGGATGGAGTCCCCGGTGCCAAAATTGGCCTGGGAGAGGGACATCCTTCCTATGTTTTAAAACAATAAAGGACAGGCCCTTGGGGATGGGGTCACTAGGGTCAAAATCGGCCTTTATTTAAAAAAAGTTCAAACCCTGGAGGATGAGGCCCCCGGGCCGTAATCGGCTAAGGGTTGGGGGCTGTGTGGCCCCCTCCCCATTCTAAAAATACCTGGCCCTGAGAGATGGGGATTTAGGGGCTAAATCGCTCAGAGAAGGGGGCCGCACTGCCCTCCTTCCCTTATAATAAAAAAAGAAAAACTAAAAAGCTACTGGTATGACCCCAGGAGGTCCCACCCCCTTTCTGCACCACTTTACAATCACAACTCTCGGCGTGCTGCTGGTTGGGGTATGAATTCCACGTTACTCCTGAGGGCCTCAGGACTAATGTGGACTTCTTTCCCCAACCAATGGTGCACCAGAAGGTGTGTTAGCAGAGTGGTGGAGAAAGGGGCATGGCCTCTAACAACCTCTTATCAATCCAGCTGTATGGGTACCTGGCCTCCAAGGACCCTCAATAGTAAAGGTAGTCTTCATTCTCCAACCAGTAGTGCACCAGGAGGCACGTTTCCAGAGTGGTGGAGTAAGACGGCATGGACTTCGAAGGCCTCTCAGCATTCATGCAGTGTGGGACATACAGGAGAACAGGAGAAGTTGTAAGCCCCCAAGGACGTGTCAGGACTCATGTGAATTTCACCTTCAAATGGATCCCCCTCGAACACAGAAAGACCATCACTCACGTCCTGGTCACCAGCAAACTCGACGACGGCAACGCACTCTATTCCGGACTAAACAAAAACCTCACCTGCAGGCTACAGACCATCCAAAACGCCGCCGCAAGACTGGTCTTCAACCTGCCAAGGAACTGCCACATCTCCCAGTATCTGTGCTCACTCCACTGGCTCCCCATCGAAGCTAGAGTCACCTTCAACATGCTCACCCGAGCTCACAAGTTCTTCCACAACACAGGACCAGCATACCTGAACAGCCAACTCAAATTCCACACACCCCAAAGGACCCTACAATCATCCTAGCTCTCCTACGCCGGGGTCCCTGGCACTAGAAAGAACAGATCAGGGGGCCGATCCTTTTACTTCCTCGCGGCCAGAGCCTGGAACAACCTTTCGCTCCACCTCAGACAGACAGCATCGCTTCCCATCTTTCAAGAAACCTCAAAACCCAGCTCTTCAACAGACCCCCTCCTTGATGGACTGGAACCTGTGACCCCCTACCCCCTAGCGCCTTGAGACCCTTACGGGTGAGTAGTCACGCTTAACAAACACATTGATTGATTGAATGATTGATTGATTGATATGCATCTTCATGGTAATGTGTTTCAGGCAAGCCTTCTTTAACATATGTATTGTGGTATCAATTGCAGTCACTGAACTTGATAGATAATTTATAATGTTCCCGATGACAGCTGCGATGTTGGTGTCATCCTTTGTTATGACTCACTAGACCAGTTATGGCACTCTGGATGTGGGCAACAGTGTCAAAATAGTGATGTGTTTCATCAGGCAAGCCTTATTATAACTGTGGTTATACTGAAGTTGAAAGAAAAATCTTTTTTTGTAAAGCAAACCATTGCTGAGCCTTGACCAGCTGGAAGAGCCCCACAACATAGGTCCACAACGTAGGGGTTAAAAATGTACCCTAAAGTAATTTATAATTGGACAGTGGGAATTTCCCCTACCAGTCGTTGTCCACAACAGATTGTTTGCAATGCTTAGACACTACTGTACCTTCCTGTATTTAAAAGACCAAGCAGTGCCGGGCCCCTTTCTTGGGCACAGACAAAATGTTCTATACCCCAGACAGGCCCTATTTGGATTTTTTCTCAACCCAAAAACAGTTCCAAACAGACGTTGGCACCATTCCAGGGCACCAGACATTAATGGCGATATTATCCAGAAAGGACAATACATTATCGCCACTTTTATCGGCAGGAAACTGCTGCTAAAACGGAGATAATGTGCCCTTGTGAATTCCCATAGAAGCCCGGGTTAACACCAGAACCTACGCATCTATGGGAATTCACAAGGGCATATTATCAAGCCCATTATCGCGCTTTAGCGGCAGTTTCCTGCAGGTGAAAGCAGCGATAATGTATCGCCCTTTCTTGATAATATGGCCCCAAGTTCAGTTGACTATAAACATACCGCAACCCTTTAATCAGGGTAAGGGAGATATGGCACCAATATGGGACTTAGGGTAATACCTGATACCAAAATATATTAACCAAAAACTGGAATTTCACTTCTGATTGCTTCAGAAATTTCAAAATGCACTACACCCAGTTGTTTACCTGTGGGCCCTCTCTGCCTAATGCAAACCCAATCATATCTCATACCCCTACACTCAGGTGTTCCCCAGGGATGCAGATTGGGTTCAGGAGATATGTCCTGACATGAAGAAGACCGAAGGGAATTGCAATGTTGAAGGGGAAGATTGATGAAAATCCTCGTTTGCCTGACTCATGATTGGTTGTGCAGCCTAGGAGTGTTGGAAATTCATGTATTTTGCTCGTGTGTAATTACGAGCAACTTCAGTAAAATGAAATGACCCGAAATAACATGAAATTCCGCACAATTACATGGAATGCAAATCTCCCATGTAGAGCTATATTTTAGCACAAAATGCATCCTTCGAGTTTTTTGGATATGAGGATGCATTTCACTCTAAAGAAAAGTGTAAATAACAAAAGCACTGCAAAGTCAGCCACGTTCTGTTGTTTCCATGCATTCTCAGTAATGGGTACATTTGAGAATGGCAGCAAAATACGAGTCAAATTAGAAACAAAATGAAAGATATCACCACATTTTTTCATTATGTATTTATATTTTAATTTGATATTGATTTAGAGGTTACTTCAAGGTATAGCCGTGAATGCACTGAAAAAACAAATGTGTATGGATGCTCAGGAAGATCAAAGATTCGCATTTGTTTAAACAGCCAAACTCCTATATCTTGAAACCAGCTCTGGCACAGGCATTCTCAAACACCTTGCCTGTGAAAGGGTTAATCGTTGAACAATATCAATAGCCGCCTGGTACTCTGGATCAAAAGTAAACTGCTGTAGATTTAAAAAAAATCATATTCAGTAAAAAATATACTACCTTTCAGAATTTATCAACTTACAAGGGATTTTACAGAATCAAAAAACAGTTGGGAATGTGCTTATAAGATATCTCTGCGTATCGAATAAAAGCTTATGACATGACATGACATGAGAATCAAAAAACAGTTGGGAATATCATACACTAAAGGCGATGGAGCACAGAACAACATTCCAAAACACGCCAAAGGACGTTATTGTCTAAGGAGATAAATGATGCCTTGCACAGGGCACCATCAACCTAAATTGAATTGCAGCCCACAGTTGCCATTATTCATGAAAGCCTGATACTCTGGTTTGTGGGAGGATGGGTCAGCCTTGAGATGGCACATTTATCCCGCCAGAGAAGAGGTGCATTTTCAATGCACTGTGATGCAACCACAAATCAATAAATGGCCCAGGGAATTAGTGCAGGAAGCACACTAAAACGAACAGGTGCTTTATCTAAAAAATAAAAAATAAATAGCTACAGTTCTTTTTCCATACATAAAGAAAAAAAGTGAATTGTAAAGTAGGTTTGTCAATGTCTATTATACACTATGCAGTTTCACTTTTGAGACTAGGTGGAACTTTCCGACAATATACTATCTATCTATCTATCTATCTATCTATCTATCTATCTATCTATCTATCTATCTATCTATCTATCTATCTATCTATCTATCTATCTATCTATCTATCTATCTATCTATCTATCTATCTCTCTCTCTCTCTCTCTCTATCTATCTATCTATCTATCTATATTTTATAGAGATAGGAAGTCTGGGCTGATGCAAATGACATTTTAACGAACACCTAATATGGCTTTATGAATGGGCTGGGGACTGTTGAGCAGTCGCTCAACTTAAATCTGCTGACGGGGATATGTACTCAAGCGAAAGACGGTTCTTTATATCTATGTTTTATTGATTTAAGTTGTGCATTTGATTTAGTAAATCCTAACAAACTCTGGGCCTGAATGCAAAAACTTGGTGCACTTGGGAAATTATCTCGCTCCTCTCATTTTTGTATAGTATCCTAACTGATAAAGTCCGTTTTAGGACCAAGGGCAAATTGACCTTACCTTTAAATACAAGGAGAGGAGTTAGGAAGGGGTGCATGCTGGTGCCCTTCTTCTTCTCTTTTATTATAATTGGGGTGGAAGTAGAACTTCAGCAGGAAGGCACAGATACCCCTAGAATGGGAAGGGCGGCCAATACCACTGCTTTTGTACACAGACAATGCAGCAATGTGGGCGCTTACACCTAAAAGTCAGCAAGGAGGGCCTTTTTATGTTTGTCTCTAACTTAGGTTCAGAACCTATTAGAAAGCTTCCTATTTTACATAACGCCAAGTCAATCTCAACTGTACTATATAGAGCAGGAGTCTGGGGGGTGGAGGACAATGGTATGATACAAAAACAAGAAAATACGTTTTAAAGAAGACTCATAGCAGAACCCCAATCGACATCAGAATCTATCCTCCATAACAAATTGGGTGTTGGGTTTGTTTTAGACTTATTAAAAACGAAACCGCCCTTATTATGGCATTATGTTTGGTCTAAATCAGAGACACATTTCACTAACTTTATCATTAATAAGGCAAGTAAGTTCCCCTGGCTGAAGTATATAAAGCACATCCTGGGAGGACTTGGTAAGACAGTTAGGGACCTTTGGGGACCACCCGGGGGATATTATTGTCCATCCAAATATATGTCTCAAAGAGCACATCCTTACAATTTGCCATGAGGACAGGGCGTAATTGAACTATTCCAAGGCCTCTGTCTTTCAATGAAGTAGAAAGAGTCCTATTTACTCAATAACCTCGGTGAAGGATGTTATCATGTTACTATACACCCAATTCTGTTCAAATCACATCACAACAGCTGAGTTTATATCATGGTGTATCAATGTTCTACCACCACTTAATAGAATCTAAATAGGTATTTGACAGATACAAAAGAAAACCAGAACTACAGAACAATAAAGCTGACTAAGGATCCTCGTGGGCAGCATAATGGAGGATTGTTAGATTGAAACAGACAGTCAAGAAAGGAACCACTATATCTGTTCTTTTTATGAGTATACATCTGACCCACAGCAGTTCCCATTCTATTTCTTTCTCAAGTGTGACTCTAGGACTGTGATGCTACGGGTCGAAGAGTCAATTGTTGATGGGGTTACTTCCCTAGAAGAAATGCCATTTCTTCCCCACTGTTAAGGCCTCCTGGATGTTTAGTAGAGAGGTCAATTATGTATCTAGATTCCAACCTGCGTAATCTTCTTAAGCGATCGCCTCCTCTCGAATTGGGTGGGACAATATCCAACACCAAAAATTGGAGTTTATTGTGATCTCTCCCGTGTTCTTCATCAAAATGACGGGCAACCGGATAGGCGGAATCCGCTTTTTCGATTGCACATTGATGTTCGAGTATTCTCAGTTTGAGTTCCTTAATCGTGCTGCCGATGTATCGTACGCCCCATGGGCAGAGCAGACAGTAAACTACAAACTGAGAACTGCAGGTTATGAATTTCTTAATCGGGAATGTTCTCCCTGTGTCCGGTATGTTGTAAGACAGCACTCTCCTGCTGCCGACACAGGCTTTACACCGTCCACAGGGGAAGAAACCTTTCATCTGTTTTAGGGTGTTGGGTGTAGATATGGGTTTCTCAAGATGACTGGAAACCAGTATATCCCCTAGTGATCTTGCTCTACTGAATGTTCACAGGGGATGAGCTGGTAAATCCTCCTTAAGTATGCTGTCCGTTTGTAATATATGCCAGTTCTTGTTAAGCATGGCTCTCAGGTCATTGGCACCTGACGAGTAAGGGGTAATCAGTCGAAATTTCCCTTCAATGCCAGCACCCGTTTTGACTCGGCCAACACCTTGATTTCTTGTGGTTAGTAGTGTTGCCCTCTGTATCCCTCTAACCTTCTTCAAGGTTTTATTGAGAAGTTTCTCCCCATAGCCTCTGATAGAGAAGCGTGCCAAACACTCCGAGGCAGCCGCCTCAAAGTCTGAATCCTTGGAGCAGTTCCTCCGGAGCCTCAAAAGTTCTCCGTAAGGAATGCTCTTTATGAGCTGGGGAGGATGACTGCTGCTGGCAAAGAGTGTAGAATTGCCAGCAGTTTCTTTCCTATAGAGAGCAGTATGCAGCTGGTCCCCCTCGACAAACACCCTCAGATCCAAATAGTCCCCTCCACCGGACTAATTGAACCTGAGAAATGCAGATTTAGGTCATTGGTGTTAAGTACCCTCATATATTCTTCCGCTGTGCTGGTCTCACCGTCCCACACGATAAATAGATCGTCTATGTAACGATGCCAGAATACTACGTCCCCCGTTTCTTGTCCAACTGTACAGCTCCTGGGCACCCGCTCCTCCCACCAGCCAACTAACAAGTTTGCGTAGCTGGGAGCGAAGCAGGTGCCCATCACCGAGCCAGAACTTTGGATGTATAATTGGTCCTCGAAAAGAAAGATGTTGTGTGTTAGACAAAATTCTGTGAATTCAACAAGCATTTCATTGTGTTTGACAAATCTTATCTGACGCTGTTCTAGGGAGTGTCTGACTGCCTCCAGGCCCTGCCCATGTTCTATGCAAGTGTATAAGCTGGTAATGTCCAGCACCATCAACAGATATTGTGGGCTCCATACTAGTTCCTGTATTTTGATTAGGAGTGGCAACCGCCAGTGGGTAAAAATATATCCAGTTGCATTTGTTGAACTAGTTATATGCACGGCGGCCAGGGCTGTGTAGGAGGAGCACCATTCTCAGACTGTGTGAGAAGGCTGTGGAGGGGGACGATCTCTCTCAATTCCAGCACGATGTTCTGAGCAGAACCAAACCTGCTTCCGACGATACCATCCTACTCAAGGAAATAAAAGCGCAACTGTGGAGGCATGGAGCCTACTCAAGGGCATATAATTTACCTGAATGGACTGCATCTCCCAAGATGCTACTAGCATCAGCACAAGCCACGCCCACTTAGGACGTTGTTTCACGCAATCAAATAAAAGGAGTGAAATACAGGTGAATGTTTCTGTGCCTCTGTTAAAAGCCCATGATTACGAGGCGTTCTGCCTTGAAATGCGTCGGGTGTCATAGAATATGGAATCCAGGAAGGCAGGCTGCTAAAGGCACGAAAGTCCGGAAGGAACAGAGCATCGACGTGTGCCCTCTTAAGCGCAGTGGCATTTGTTGAACTTGTTATAAGCATGGCGGCCAGGGCCATGTAAGAGGAGCACCATTCTCAGACTGTGTGAGAAGGCTGTGGAGGGGGACGATCTATCTCAATTCCAGCACGATGTTCTGAGCAGAACCAAACCTGCTTCCGACGATACCATCCTACTCAAGGAAATAAAAGCGCAACTGTGGAGGCATGGAGCCTACTCAAGGGGATATAATTTACCTGAATGGACTGCATCTCCCAAGATGCGACTAGCGTCAGCACAAGCCACGCCCACTTAGGACGTTGTTTCACGCAATCAAATAAAAGGAGTGAAATACAGGTGAATGTTTCTGTGCCTCTGTTAAAAGCCCATGATTACGAGGCGTTCTGCCTTGAAACGCGTCGGGTGCTTAGAATATGGAATCCAGGAAGGCAGGCTGCTAAAGGCACGAAAGTCCGGAAGGAACAGAGCATCGACGTGTGCCCTCTTAAGCGCAGTGGCATTTGTTGAACTTGTTATATGCACGGCGGCCAGGGCCGTGTAAGAGGAGCACCATTCTCAGACTGTGTGAGAAGGCTGTGGAGGGGGACGATCTCTCTCAATTCTAGCACGATGTTCTGAGCAGAACCAAACCTGCTTCCGATGATACCATCCTACTCAAGGAAATAAAAGCGCAACTGTGGAGGCATGGAGCCTACTCAAGGGGATATAATTTACCTGAATGGACTGCATCTCCCAAGATGCTACTAGCGTCAGCACAAGCCACGCCCACTTAGGACGTTGTTTCACGCAATCAAATAAAAGGAGTGAAATACAGGTGAATGTTTCTGTGCCTCTGTTAAAAGCCCATGATTACGAGGCGTTCTGTCTTGAAACGCGTCGGGTGTCATAGAATATAGAATCCAGGAAGGCAGGCTGCTAAAGGCACGAAAGTCCGGAAGGAACAGAGCATCGACGTGTGCCCTCTTAAGCGCAGTGGCATTTGTTGAACTTATATATATATATAAATATATATAAAATCTACCCACTGGCGGTCGCACTTGCAGTTTAAATTTGGTGAGTCACAATGTTAACACTGTCATGTGACATAGCGATATTTGGCACTACTATTACCAGCAGGCTCTGGGTGAGCCAACGCCCACTGGGGCAGGTGATAATGATTTAAATGAGGCCGGTGCTCCACACAGTGTTTAAATGAAGCCTCTGAAGAAATGCTAGAAGAGCAAGAAACGCGTCAGGCTTACAGATTCTGGACATTGTTTTCCTTCACTGCGCTGTTATTCCTGCTAAATAAACATGAAAGTTTACCTACCTGCAAGTCATACTGCTGATATATTTTCATTGCATATTACGTTTAGCACATCGTTTTTCAACATTTTAATTTCATGCTTGCTGTGTGCTAAATATTGCATTCTATATTTATCATTATTCAGAGTATTTTTACAACAATGTTTTCAATTCTTTGGCCGATTGTTCATATTTGTGCCCTGAGTGGGCCAACTCATATGCAGCTGATCTTAAACATTTCAAAAGAAACAAACTATATAGTGTGAAATTCGACATTTATTCATCCTTACAATTGGTTTCAATGCATTTTATACAGAAAGCAGTTTCCTAATTCTGATTTTGCTCAGGAAAATCTATTTGGCGAGCTTTAACCTACATGAACCCACATTTCTTCCTCACTGTTGAGTCCCTTTGGTGCTTTTGTTTGTAGTTTAATGATGTACCTGGACTCTAATGTACGGAGTTTCCTTACATTGTCACCCCCTCTTTCTGACTTGATAATCTGATCTAAACAGAACATTTTTAGGAGGCTGCTGTTGCTATTGTATTTGTCCTCAAAGTGGCGGGCTACTGGATAATTATGATCTTTATTGTTTATTGCCCGTAAATGTTCTAGGATTCTGTTTTTTGTTGGTTTAATCGTGCTCCCCACATATTTTCTATTGCAGGGCAGCTCAGGCAATATACTGTGTAATCAGAATTACAATTCAGTAACTTTGTGATTGGCACCTTTGCTTTTCTCCCATGAACATGATAATCTTTTACTTTGTGGCTAAACCTGCAGGCCTTATATTTCATGCAAGGAAAGAATCCAGTTATCGTTGAGGATTTTTTCTTTTTTTGTTGATAGTGACTGTTTACCAGATGATCTTTTAAGGAATTACCTTTCCTGTATGAAATTAAGGGATGCTCTGGTAACATTTTCCCTATCACATTGTCAGATTTGATGACCTTCCAGTTCTTATTTAAGATACTGTGGATTTCTGAAGATTTTTCTGTGTATTTAGTTATTAATCTCACATTCTGATCTGCCTTTTTGATCTTATCTTATCTGTTAGTAAGAGGCTCCTTTCTGTATTCTTGCATTTTGCTTCTGCTCTTTGAATCAGGCCTGCATTATACCCTCTTTGGCGAAATCTGCGTTTCCCCTAAGATATTGCTATTGCTATTTTGAAATCTGGTGTGGTAGAACAATTACGTTTCATTCTTAAAAACTCGCCTACAGGGATGTTGCTTATAACTCTTTTAGGGTGACATCTTCCTGCATGCAGGATTGTGTTCCCCGCTGTCACCTTTCTATGTAGTGCGGTTTGAATCCTGTTTTTTTCAATATATACTCTTAGGTCAAGGTAGATTACCTCCTTTTGGCTGATGCAACCCGTGAATTTCAAGTTTAGCTCATTCTGATTTAAGGCTTCCACGAATTGCTCTGCTTCGCTCTTCGGACCGCGCCACAAGATAAAAAGATCATCAATGTATCGCGTCCAGAGAGCGATGTTTTCCATCCACCTGTCATTGGTACCCGCCCAGGCCTCGTGCTTCTCCCACCAGCCAACGAAAAGATTCGCGTAGCTGGGGGCGAAGCACGTGCCCATCGCGGTCCCCTGTTTTTGTACATACAGTTGTCCTGCAAATATAAAGATGTTGTTATACAAACAGAATTTCGCAAGTTCCAATAGCATTTCACTGTGTTTCCGAAATTTCAAAGATCTTGTATCTAAAAAGGATTTCATGGCAAAGAGTCCTTTCTCATGATCAATTGACGTGTAGAGACTTGTTATGTCTAATGTTATTAAAAGCATATCTTGTTCCCAACTTATTCCTTCAATTAGGCACAAGAAGTCTTTGGTGTCACGAAGGTATGAATTGAGATCTTTCATCATAGGTTGGATGAAGTGATCAATATAAATTGAGGTGTTTTCCAATAAACTGTTTTTGGAGGAGATGATGGGTCTCCCTGGAGGCCACACTTTGCTTTTATGTATTTTTAGCAGGTGTTAGAATTTTGCTAATTCAGGATATTCACATTTCAGAAAACACCAGTCTTCCTGGTCTAGTGTTCCTTCATCTCTCCATTTGTTGATTAATATTTCAAAGTCTGAGATACTTTCCAGAAATCTCTGTTTATTGATCGGGAGATATTGTTCCTTTTTATTCAACTGCAATAAAGCCTCATCTTCATATATATATGCATCAGGACAGTTGTACAATATTATATTATTTATAAATAATCCATAAAATAATCTTTTAATGGAATTACAAAATATACAGTGAATATTCATATTAAGAAAAAGGAACCACAGTCCTGTATAATTCGAACCTTTCATAACCAGGATGATATATATATTCTCTGAAAAAGCAAAATAGGAACGTTATAGTTCAATCAATCAATCTATTTGTAGAGCGCGCTATTTACCCGTGAGGGTCTCAAGGTGCTGGGGGGGGGAGTGGAAGCTTCGCTACTGTTTGAAGAGCCAGGTCTTCAAGAGTCTTCTGAAGGCGAGTAGGTCTTCGGTCTGCCGTAGGTGGGTAGGAAGGGTGTTCCAAGCCTTGGTGGCGAGGTAGGATAAGGATCTTCCGCCTGAGGTTGTTCGTTGGATGCGGGGGACGGCAACGAGGGCGAGGCTGGTGGAGCGGAGCTGGCGGTGAGGGGTGTGGAATCTGAGTCTGCTCTTCAGGTAGGCTGGTCCGGCGTTGTGGAGTGCTTTGTGTGCGTGGGTGCGGAGTTTGAAGGTGATCCTCTTGTCGACGGGGAGCCAGTGTAGGTTTCTCAGGTGGGGGTGATGTGGCTGCGGTGGGGGACGTTGATGATCAGTCGGGCATAGACCACCAGTATGGGGGTGGGTGCAGAGGACATCCAGCATAGGCCCACAGTATGGGGGTGGGTGCAGAGGACTCCCAGCATAGACCCACAGTATAGGGGTGGGTGCAGAGGACATCCAGCAGTGGCCAGATATAGGGTGGTGGGCATTATCATCATCATACCACAACTACATGGGTGTATGATTACATCCCTAACCTGTGAGTGTCCTGATAGTGCCATAGCAACACATCACTTACAGCAGTGTCCCACTGCACGGAGGATGGATTCCTGTCACACACTGGGTGACACACCACATGTGGGTGTGATCTCAGATCCCACATGCATTCCCACCTATGTAGGTTGCCGGCAACCTTCACACCCTACCATCATGACACGATAGTGTATAGTCATGGAACAGCCCACCATACAAAGCTATTGGAAGGGAACACACACTGTCATGTACATCCCTGGGCTGATATGAATGTCCAGGTGGTGGTCAGACCACCAACATGTACTCTCTCATGGAAGGAATAGGGTTGAAACCCCTTAGATACAATGCACAAAATTGTGAGTCATGAGCACAAATACCCTGCATAGAAAAACCCAATATAGGGGTAGGCTGTGATTACACATCTGCATTGTGGGGAAAAAAGGGCAAATGTGTCCATGAAGGCATTTGTACATACTCAAAACACAAGTACAGTGAGTAGAATGGATGGCACAGACTAATGAGCAGTAGACATCTGTGAGCAGGCATGGCCATTGCTGAAAGGAACCGTCACATAAAAAGGAAATGTGCACACATGTCCGCACAACAATTGTGCAACTGTCTGTAGTGAAGATCTCAGGTGTCACAGAGGAAGGAACACTCCTTGAGACAATGTCTCTAGCCAAACTGAACACACACACCCAATGACCAATTGCAGAGACATTGTGATGGCAAATAGATCACATGGTCCACCACATTTCCATCATAAAATAGACATCTTTCTGAACCCAAAAACATTACCATGACACCAACTCCAGGGCCCTCATCAGCAACATGAAGTACCTGAAATGCAATAGGAAAATAAAAGGCTTTATTCATCACAAACAAAATATATTCAAAAATGAGTCTCTGCTCAAATAAGGCCAAAGGTCAGTCCAGATGATAGTCCATGTAGGGGGGCGTTGGGGAGGTCGTAGACCCCAAACTTGCCTGCACATGATGGAGCTAAAGGGTTGTTGACCCGTGGGGGGCATCATCTTGCTCAGGGCCAGGCACCAGAGAGACAGGTGAGGGAAGGGTAGGTATTGCGGGTGCAGGGGGGAGGAATCCTCCTCAGTGGCTTGTGCAGCGCCAAAGGTGAAAACAAACTCAGTGCTGCACACTGCTGCCAGTTCAGCCAGACCACCACCTGCACCCGGGGACACAATGGGAGTGGAGGTGGAGGGCTGTGAGTCTTGTGGACTATTTCTGTGGCTGCGTGCCTCCCGTCTGACCCCAGTCCCTGTGGGTGTGCCTGCATCCCCCTGAGATTGTGTGCCAGGAGAGCTGCGCTTACACTTCCGTGGTGGTGTGCTGGTTGTGTCTGTTGTGCGTGATCTTGTTCGTCTGGGTGTGCTCTGGACAGGTATGGGAGAGGGGGGGGGTGGAATGGTCCGAATGAGGGGGGGGCAGACCGATGCAGGAGGGAAACTACAGTCGTCAGTGAGGAGTCCATGGACTGCGTTATCCGACGTTGGTCAGACATCGTAGCTGAAATGCCTTCCATGAATGCGACAACTGTGTCAGTATTATATTTTGGCCATGGAGGACAGTCAGCATTGATGTCTGACCAACATTTATCTGCCGGAGTAGGTCCACAGACTCGCCACTGAGGGCAGCAGGGGAGACAGGGGTAGGGGCTGTGGTGCCGGGGGAGAAGGAGACATGGGGGCAGCACGGACAGAAGGGACCCTAGCATCTGGGAGGGTGGAGATGGGTCTGGAGGAGGTGGGGACAGACACATTGAGGATAGATGGTGTCGCCGCGTATTCCCCCTCCTCCTGGGAGTCAGATGCTGAGCTGTCCGCATGGTAAGAAGTGTTACCTTCCAAAGGTCCAGCCGCCTGATTCCCCTCACCCTCCGTGCCACTGGCTCCCTCCGACTCCTCAGCTGTGATGGCACTAAGGCTGGGTCCCTCCTCTTGGTCCGTGCTCATGTCTCCTCCTGTGTTGTTTGGTGATGCTGTGGGCAAGGCAATGAAACAAAAATGCATCAGTCACCTGTACACATTTGACACATGAGCACAAAATCAGTTGGTCACACTGCAAATCATGGCAGGCATCATGAGTAACAGCCAGATAGCTCAGCACATATTTGATATTTGTACTGCCCAGTTGGTATAGACACAATGCTACTTGGACACAAGGATCCAAAGAACACACCAGGACACAACTCGAATGAGAGTTACACTGAGAAGCTTCTGTTTGTTTACCGGAGAGCAGATCTATACAATGAAGTGATGCCACCTCAAGTTCACAAAGAAATACACAGTTGTGGTGCCCATCAGGGCAAACTGACACCCCTCACTCCCCAAGGTGACACCACACTCAAAGACCTGTAAGTATATTTGGGTGAAAAAAATGTCACAAATTGTTGGCATCGTGGGCTCACCATACTTCACACATTCAACATGTATTGAATGTGTTAATTCAACATCTTGCGAAGAGAACATGTATGTGCCTGTATGAAAGATCTCTCACAAGGAAATGCACGCAAAAAACATAGACACATTGATTGAAACAGCTGGCACACTTTAAGATGAAACAGTGTTAGAAACAAATGGCGTAGCACATTTGCCATATACATGGTCCAACGGAGGTCTTGATGGCTTGACACACATTAGGCTGTACAATTGACAACAAAGGAGTCTCAAGCACTCAGGACCTCTGTGGGGACATGTCTATGGAGATCAAGGCACAACATTAATATCTAACATTGGCCTCCTTCAAAAGCTGCATGCTAATTAAAAACATTGCAAATGTTGTTTTGTGTGCACTACCTTGTGAGACAACTATAATGCAGGCACATATGTGTAACCTACACAATTTGACATATGAGCACATTCAAAACATAAACTGTGCACCAATCTTCACATCTTCAGTACAACTGCATGCAGAAGATAGTTCTCCCACCTCATCAAACAGACCTGGTACTCCCACTCGGGGCACCTCCACATGACCCATGACCTCTAGACCTTCATTACACTCTTCCAAAGCTGTCTGTCTGAGCAGTATGGCAGACCCCCCCCCTCAGCAGATTGAAACCATCACAGATGAGTATAGCGCTCCATGTATGTATTTGATGATACATTGTGACCTATGTGTGTCCTCGACCGGACTCAGATCCCAGTGTATGTATGGTTTGAGTTTGTTCCACACTGTGGCATACTTTGTCTCCCCCACACGTATGTTGTAGAATGATGGAAACTGACTGTAACATCAATTCCAGTAGTGTTTGTTTTTTTTATTTATCATTCTTGTGCGGGAAACTGAGTTGGTGATGGGTGCTGTAAAAAAAGGGAGGGAATCCAAAGTTCACAAATGGAAATGTGATGCCTTGCAGTTTTAATCACCAGAGTCCAGACCACAGTGCTTGGCATCATTGGTCAGACTGCAACCAGCAAGTCCATGTGGGAGAGTAGGACAGTCAATGAGGTGACACAGACTCCACGTGCCAGACCAGGTGTCCTGGGAGATGCGCATGGCCCACTGCCTCTCATTGTCTTTTCCGTGGACGACCCACCTTCCTTTGGGGACCCTAATATGCAGGTCTTGGCAATGCATGGGACGCTCTGTCGGACAATTCCTCCTCCTCCTCCCTTCCTGTGCCTGGTTGCAGTCTTTGTCTTGAAGTGTCTTGCCTGGTGACACAGGGAGGGCGCTGCATGTTGTCAGCAATCCGACTGAGTGAATGGATTATGTCCCTTTGCACTGCCAGGAGCTCAACCAGTCTTGCCTCCATTCGTCCTTGGTGTTGTTGTTGACTACCGTGTTGCTCGGCCTGCAGGTTCTTGATCTCTGTGAGGGCACCCACTACCTGGCTGAACTCCCTGGTGTCCCGCCGGTATGCCTCCATGATGTTGCAGAACTCAGACATACCGGGGCCTGCAGCTGTCTGGTCAGGTTCTCGCCTCCGCCTGCTGCCACTCCCACCAACTCTGCCCACACGAGCCTGGCCTGCCGTTGTGGGCACATCGGCTCGATGGGACCCCGGAGTGATGGCAGTGGAGGTATTGTCTGCCCCCTCATGGGTGGCCGTCGAACCTTGTCCCTCATTGTCAGGCTGGCTCAGTTCTTGAGTGTGGGCAGGGCTCGGAGCTGTCTGCTGGGATGTGGCAGGAATGGTGGTAGTAGTTGGCGCAGGTGTGCCTGATCCAGATGCTGCACGGTTTGGGACACCAGAGGTGCCAGGTCGGTCGGGGTCATCCGCGGAGTGGTGAGAGGCGTCGCTGTTGGTGGGATAAGGGTCCTGCGGAGCCTGGGACTGTGAATCTTCTTCCCATCATTCGGGTTCAATTCTGCATGTTGCCCTGTCAGTGTGAGAGAAAGACAATGTTAATGCAATGTAATGCAACATCCATTTCTCATACACATTGTAGTTGACACTGTTACACCTGGGAGTTGGCCATGCTTTGGATTGTCCTCAATGTTCACTTGTGGATGGGTATGTTGTGGTGTCCGATTGATGTGTCCCCCATGACTCATTGACATGGGGGTGCCATATTTACAATAACTGGCACAGCCCTGCATATCAGCAGGGATTCACCAGTCTTTGTGCACCACACCTATGCCAGCACAGATGCAACTCATTCACAGTGTGGAGCACCATGGTGGGATAAAATGGGTCAGCAGCGTCACACATCTGTGCTGTATAAGTAGGCGCATTGCTGGAGTAGCGTCACCAGCGCAAGTCAGCTCCAACAATGGTCTGTGTGGCCATATCTGCACAATGTTGCTTCATTCCTTACGCTTACATCAGCCATGCACAGGGTTTTGATGCAGCATGTGCTTATAAGTGACAGAGTGGAATCTTGTAGATTTCACATATCCACTTTTGTGAGGCATGCCTGCGCCATTACGCACCCCCCCCCCCTGCACACCTACTTGTGGCGCAGGGCTTTAGGATGTGACACATCTCCCAGATGAATCACCTTGTAAATTACCAGCACCATGGCACCTCTTTTGTGCCGCAGCTGTGTCACAGAGGTGACGCAACGGCTGCGTGTAAGACGCGCAAGTGGCTTGTGAATGTGCACCATGCATTTGTTGCTTGAATGCTTCATCAGATCTGAATTGGTTGAGTTGTGTTACATGACCATTGTGACAGTGGGGAACTCCATTGCCTGTCCCAGGTGGGTATGTTTGTGTAAGGGGTGTGTGTGACAGCCTGTAGTGGTAGTTGGAGTCTGAGTTGGCACTGGGCCTCCCTCGTGGTGCGGCTTTCTACCCATGGAGCATGCTGCCATGACAGTGGCTGTGAGTTCCTTCCCAAGATATCTGACCTTGTTGTCCAGGTGTTTGTGTTTGCAGTGGTCACAGGAGGGGCTTGTGCTGCTTACACCAGGGCCCAGTGTCAGGTAACTTGTCAGTACATTCACACTCCATGTGCATTGAACATGGTGCATGGGTGTGTACCTGCGCCATGTGGGATGAGTACAATTGGACATGGGCATCCACAGACTTTTTTATAGGGGTGTGCAGAATTTTAGCTTCATCACCATCCCCCTTGCACCCTTCTCACCCTCCACCTTGCACCCTCCTCCACTCCCCCTTGCACCCTTCTCACCCTCCGCCTTGCACCCTCCTCCACTCCCCCTTGCACCCTTCTCACCCTCCCCCTTGCACACTCCTCTACTCCTCATTGCACCCTTCTCACCCTCCCCCTTGCACACTCCTCCACTCCCCTTTGCACCCTTCTCACCCTACCCCTTGCACCCTTCCCACCCAATGTCAGGTGCCACCACCTGGGACAATGGGACCATTTGTAAGGCACGATGGACTAGGGCCGGCCCTGATTGTGCCAACACCAGTAACACTGGCAATCCAAGGGGGCCCAAGATCCACCCCTTCCCCCCTGCAGACGCACATGGAATTGGGTCTGATTTGGGGTCCCACAATGCATTTAGTGACACCCACCCTCCCAGAATACAGAACATCTGATCTTGGGTCTGTGCTTCCTGTAGCATGGGGCATGGTATTGTCTTGCTTTGTTAATGGAACGTACACATGTTAGTGGCATTTGCGTTGTTTTTGCCTGTAGTTATGGACAGCTGCCACTTGGCGCTTGTTGCAGGCATTTTTTGTACTTGGAGTGTGGCTGCCATTACCCCATGTTACATGTTTGTATACTCACCAGGCTTCACGACTCCTTCAATCCCATGTACTCCCACCGGTGGCAGCAGGGCCATGACCTTCTCCTCCCAGGGATGGTACTGTACTGGTCCGCGGGGACCACCACCTCCAGTGTATTGGCTCTGTTGGTAGTCGGTGTCCATCTTCTTCTTCTCCATCTTCCGCAGATCGTACCACCAGGCCTGGCATTCTGTCCTGGTGCGTATGATGGGTGCAACAGCATTCACCTTATCGACGATCCTCTCCCGCAGTTGTGTTTTCTGAGCTATGCTGGTCCATCTGACTAATGCAACAAACAGCTGTGGCTCGACTCTGATGACTTAATCTGCAAGGATCTCCATCTCCTCCTTTGTGAACTTTGGATTCTTGTGTGCGGACATGGTGTGGAGTGAATGTGATGGGGGAGGGTATGTATGGTTGTGGGTATGTGGGAATGTATGTGAATGGGGGTGGGTCTGAATGTGATAGGGGTATGTGTGAAGGTGGATCTGTGCAGTTATTTGTCTGTTGTCTGGCTCTCTGTGGCTTGTGTGTGTAGGCCCTTTTTATTGGTCCATTTGCGGGTGGGGCTTAGTTTGAACATTTGGTGGGTGTGTTATAAGGGATGGGTCTGAGTTCGGCCCTCTGTTTGCCTGTTTGGAGCTGGCCAGGACATTCATTTGCAATGGTTTGTACACATGAGATATGTTTTGTGGTGTTGTGCGAGTCGTTTGCACCCTCCTTGTGCTGTTTTTATGGAATCGCGTGCGCTTAGTTCAGGGGGTGTTCGATTCATATTTGCTTTTTTGTCTCGCCCATACGTGACGTTTTTCCGGGGTTCACATGCGCTTGGTTCAAGGGGGTGTTTGATTCATATTTGCTTTTGTGGCTCGCTCATACGCAACGTTTTTTCCGGGGAGGGCGTGCGCTTGGTACAGGGGGGTACGATTCGTATTTGCTTTTGTGGCTTGCTCATACGCGACGTTTTTCCGGGGTTCACGTGCGCTTCGTTCAGGGGGGGTTCGATTCGTATTGGGTTGTGCGGCTCGCTCATACGCAATATTTTCCGTACAAATCGCAGTTGATACGCAACAACGTTTTCCCGTACGAATCCCTTTCTCGGTCCCCGGTCTGGATCGTACTTGTCGGGTTGTACAACATGTTTACGGATTGTACTTTTTATTTCCCGAGTCCGTGTCGTACAGATTTTCGCTTGAATTTCGACGGATTCAGACGTATTTTTATTAAATGGATCGTACTACGAGATTCGGACGGATTTGTACGATTCGTACAGAAACGGCTACGAATACGTCGGACGGTTTTCTTTCCCGAATCGGAATCGTCCCCTTAGTGGGCCTCCAGCACTCATTGTGCCACATCCTGAGGTATCCTTTTAAAATATGTCCCTGGTCTGCCACTGCCAACTGTAATGTAGTTTTAAACTGAAAATTTGACTTAGCAAAATAAGCCTTTTACCAGGCCTAAATATTTCTTTTTAGTACTTCGAGTCACCCCTAGGGTGGACCCGAAAAGACTATAGGGCAGATTGCATTGTATTTAAAAAGTAGGACTTTGCATTGCAAGCCACGTTGATCAAACCCTTGATGCAACTGGACCCGACACCGCATCATTGCCACATTTCAGAACTGATTCATCACTTTGACTGTGTGGCGCATCTTCGAACCAGATCGCTTCCCAACCTGTATTTAAGGTACTCTTTTCAGTGGGCCTAACTTGGTTGCTGTAGCCTGTAAGACCTACCCTTCGTGCTACAATAACTGTCAGCAATGCCACGCCTACTCTTCGCGCTACAACAAAAACCATCCTCAAAACTCCACCTCCTTCCTGTGGTTTCCTCCACCACAAACGGAACTCTTTGCACAAGACTTATAAGTCTCAGGCAGCACGGCGGGCGTGGTGAACGCAATGTTTTTGCCTTTTCAGCTGCTATGTGTCTTTCCAGTTAAAGAGTAACTCCTGTCCATGTTTATGAAACCGATGTCAGGGTCTCTCGAGTTTTGTAAATCCTTGTCTAGACTGATTAATCCATGTCTTACTCCACTGTTTGGGTCCCACCATTCTTCTCGTCTCTATCTTGTTTAACTGACCTTCGCTATTCTGTTCGTGTGTTCTCCTGTTACATAGACTGTCCTTTGAAGCATTAAAACATGTTCTACCACCTGCAAATTGAATTACGGGCACTAGTGTTGATTAACTTGAGTGGAGGAGAGCACACCGGGCCTGAAAGGAGGGTGTGTTTTAGACATTCGATAGCTTGTTTTCAAACTATTCCTATTTGTCAGTTTTGCATGTTTTGGGAGTTGGCATTGTAAACTTGTATAGTATAATAGACTGTGCCCCACGGAATGAAGTGGCAGTCTCCTGATAACCTACCAGTTGGTGTACTTACAGGACCACTGTGCTTAGCTGCAGCTAATAAATCTGCTTTTCTACGCCTAACAGAGTGTCACGTGTCTCTGTCTGCCAAAGCAGGTGAACCCGGAGATCTTAGGCGTGCCCTGCGCCACCTGGCCCATAAGGTCAGGTTCTCCAATTGGTGGCCCAACGTGTGGGCGACTTCAGTGGTAGTAGTTCTGCCCAAGGGTCGTGAGGAGCTTCGCAAGTAAATTCCGGAGGATTTCGCGAACCACGTGTATGTCGAAGTGGACCGAAGGCCTTTTGAAGCACGGCTACTCCTTCCCAATGGCTGCTGACGAATGCTGCCCTGACTGTAGCCCTGCTTTGGTCCCTGGTTAAGATTAGTATCGCGAGACGTTAGGCGGACATCTGGTGCCGTGGGAAAAGATTTAGTTAAGTATTCGTGGGTAGCGCCCACTTTTTGTTTTTGTTTTTGTTATTCGATTAGTGCACTAACCTGAGCCAAGGGGTCAGTAGATTTGTGCTGTGACTATATTGTCTAAAATCCCTTGATGTTTGTAAGGAGTCCAGTTCATTACGAAATGCCTGGATTTAGTAAGTTCAAGAAATATTGTTGTTTTGGTTGTATTAGGTTGTATTAGGGATTCCCGGCTGGAGGATTCTTGTCCGATTTCTCCGGTTGGAACTCCCACTTATGAGCTCTATTCAAAACATGGTTTAGGTCCTATTATCTTTAATGAAACATGGATTTGATAAACTAAAAAGGATGGTGTTTTACAAAATGGCACCTTTGAGCCTGCTATATTAGATAAGCAAATGCAAATGCAAAGCAAATGAAGAAGGATAAGAAAGAGCAGAATATGATGATCTTGCAAGCTGCCCAACAGTTTAAAAATGACGAAGCTGATCAGATGGTTGAGGTTTCGGAAAGACAACATCGGATGGTATTAGATTGATGTTATCCTGTGTTACCTACTGTCTCAAAGAGTAAGGGTTCTGACGAAGATCCTTTTGTGTCCCATCTCTTGACGTTACCTCCACCTTATGTGTTAGGTGCTAATTCACCTCCATTACAACCTATTGTTAATCCAGCTGTTCTGGTTCCTGCACAGTTGCCTCTTCCTGTGATTCCGCCTCCACCCCCTTTGCCCCCGACTTCTGTATCCTAAACTCCTGTGCTTCAGTCACCTTTACCTTCTTTTGCTACTGCTTCTTCTCCTGTTTTACAGAATACATTGTCTCCTGTTCTAGTGTCAGATTCCCCTACAGCTCGACGCTGTTTAGTTGATACTGTTTCTGGCCTTTTGTCACCTTTTCTTGGATCTCTTTTCTTTTCTCCTACTTCGTCTCAAAGACAATCTTGTAGCCAGATCCCAGATTTGGAAGAACGGACTAAGTTAGATTCTCTTGCTCGTAATTGGATCACGAGTAGTTTACAGTATAATGTGCGTGATATTTTAGACACCTTTCTGCAATGGAACGCGCCTACGCAGAGGTATGTCTTTAATATTATGTGCAACACTCTTATCAAAGGGTGGGAAGATATGGATTTGGATTCACCTCCTCAGGGTTTATTTGAAATACGGGATCAATTTGATAAGGGACTTATTGTGGGTCCTGATGTAGAGCCTGCTGTTCAGAAGCTTGTTACTTTCCGATCTTCCTTCTTCTCTCAAACTTCTCTTGAGCCTGATCCTGCAGTTCATCGTAAAATGGCACAATATCCTATGCGAGAAGTTCCTCCAATATGGAGAGAGGCAGACCCAAACACTAATCCAGCTGTCATTTTCAGCGCATATGGGTACATGATCCATGGAAAAGATCAGAAGTGTTGGCACTTAAGCAGTCCTTACCGGATCCTCGTAAGAATCCTGCTGGGTATTATAAATGAATTGTCTCAGACTGTTAATGCATGTATTATTAATTTGGCAAAAATTGATCTACTTATGGGAAATGTAGTCCCACAAGCTTTATGGGCTAAAATTCGTAGGCAAGACCATGCTCAAGCTTTAGGTGGTGATTGGGCTGCTATTGCAGCCGCAGATGCAGGACAAGTAGGTGGTGCCAAACCTGATGATCTGATTACGGAGTTGCCCGGTAGAATAATAGATCTTATGAAAACGATGATGCCTGCTGTATGTGTTAACTGGGATAAGTTAGCAGCGTGCAAACAAAAGATTGATGAAAGTGTCTCCGATTTCTTTACTTGTTTTGAAGAGACTTTCATCAACCATAGTGGTCAAGATATTAGTACTGAAGGTGGACAGCGATTATTTGTAGATAAATTTGTTTTTAATTTTCTTCCGGAATTATCGCATAAATTGAAACAATCTGAAAGTGCATGGGCTGTTCCTTCAACTGCCCAGATATTAGCTACTGCTCAATATTATGAGAATAGGGATAAGGAAGATAAGGAGAAAGCGGAGAAGAAAACTAAAGAATTAAAAATGAAGGTTCTTCTGCAACAAGCTTATCCTCCTCGTTCTACTCAGCCGCAATTTCAACAGCCCCCACAGTTTCAGAAGTTGTTGCAAAAACCTGAATCTCCAGCTCCGCGATTTCCATTGGGTCCTAATCAATACGCCTATTGTAAAGAGGAAGGTCATTTTAAGATTAGCTTTCCGATTCTGTTGCAGCGTTATGGATGATAACAGCCACGGTGTCGTGGAGATTCTTGGTCGGTGTTCAGAAGTAGAGGGATTGGTGCGTCGTCTCAGGACCAACGTCCCTCTCCCCCTAGAGACTCTGCAAATTACTTCGATCAGCGGAATTCTCAGTCTGCACAATATTACAATGACGATTATTGCACAGATGGTGAGAATGCTGACTTCCTCACTTGCTAGGACAGCCGTAGACAGAGTAAGGGAGTCATATCCGTTCCAGTGGATCAGGATGGACCTTATGTTAATGTTGTAGCATTGGGTGTTACAGAACAATTTCTCTTGGATACTGGTGCAATGAGAAGTTCTATTATGCATTCTAAACTCCTTGAGGCACCTTTGTCTGGCTTAACAAATGTTTCTATGGGATTCTCTGGCGCTCCAGTTCGCAACCCGGTTTCATGTCCTTTGCCTATTTCCATTAGTCTGTACGATTTGGAAGCTCCACTTCTTTTGACGACGGGTTGCGGAGAGAATTTGTTGGGTTTAGATTTATTGAAAGGTCTGCATGCTACATTGTATTGCTCACCCTCTGGTGTACATCTTACTGTAGGTGCTAAGTTAAGTTCTCCGATGTACGTATCTAATGACCAACTGCCACTCGAACTGCGTTTGCTTCCTGATACGCTTTGGGCTACGGGTCCGAATTATGTTGGTTTGCTTAAAATTCCACCTCAAGTGATTACTGTGAAGCCTGATGTTAAGTTACCACGCATTCCACAATACAAAATCTCTAACGATGGTGAGAGAGCTCTGTTGGCTATTGTTCATGACTTGGTTCAAAAGGGTGTGGTCGAGGAGACCAGAGGAAATGTTTGTAACAGTCCTGTTCTGCCTGTTTTAAAGCGTACTGATCCTTCTCAGCCACCTGTGTATCGTTTTGTGATAGATCTCCGAGAGGTCCAAAAAATTGTTGTCCCTCAGTTTCCAGTTGTTCCAGATATCACTGCTTTGCTTACTATGATTCCTGCTTCGGCAGTTTGGTTTTCGGTCATTGTTCTCAAAAATGCTTTCTTTAGCATTCCTATTGCTGAGGAAAGTAGAGATCTCTTTGGTTTCTCTCTTGGAGGCCGTAGTTTCCGATTTAAGCGTGCACCTCAAGGCTATTGTAAGAGTCCCTCCATCTATAGTCAAGCTTTGAAGTCTCAGCTTGATACTTTTTCTTTGCCATCAGGTGCTACCCTTATCCAATATGTGGATGATTTGTTAGTTGCTGCCGATTCGGAAGATGTCTGTAAGAACGCGACTGTGTCACTTCTGCGACATCTGTCTGATTTACACCACAAAGTATCACTTTCTAAGTTACAATATTGCTGCCAAGAGGTAACCTATTTCGGTCATCTCTTGTCGAAGGAGGGAAGGTGATTGACCCCAGAACGTATCCAAGCGATTGAGCAAATGTCTGTACCATCCACACAAAGAGAGGTGCGTGCTTTCTTAGGCATTACCTCTTATTGTAGACGGTGGATTCCAAACCTTTCATTACTAGCTAAACCCTTGTTGGCACTCACTCTGAAAGATACGCCCCAACCCCAATCCTTGGACTGATGAATGTCAAAAGAGTTTTTCTGATGTACGTACTGCTTTGTGTTCGGCTCCTGTGTTGGGTACTCCAGATTACAGTAAACCTTTAACACTCTATGTACATAAAAGAGAAGGTTGTGCATTATCAGTCTTGACACAGCAATTCGGAGGTAAACAAAGGCCATGTGCCTATTTCTCGGCTACATTAGATCCAGTTGCTAAAGCATTACCCAGTTGTCTTAGAGCAACAGCAGCAGCAGCGATTTCTATTTGTCAATCTGCTGGATTGGTGTTGGATCATACTCTTAATGTTATGGTGCCACACGCAGTAGATACTCTCTTTAACAGGACAAAAACTCAGTACTTAATGAGTGCCCGTTTGTCTGGATATGAGTTGACACTTTTAGCTAGTCACATACATATCTGGAGATGTAATGTCCTGAATCCAGCAACATTGTTGCCTATTTTAGAGGAGAAAAATGTACAAGATCAGCATGATTGTTTTCTTCGTACGGAAGAAGAAACTAAAGGTCGAGTTGATTTGAAAGATACACCACTTACGGATCCGGATGGGATTCTGTGGGTAGATGGGTCTTGTTTCAAGCTTCCTAATGGCGAGACGACAGCAGCTCATGCTGTTACAACTCTACAAATGATAGTGGAAACTGCACGCATTTTACAGCATTCAGCACAAGCTGCAGAATTGATTGCATTGACGAGAGCATGTGTGTTGGCGAAAGGAAAGAGAGTGACTGTTTACACAGATAGTCAATACGCGTTTGGCGTTGCCCATAGTTTTGGCCGTTTGTGGAGAGAAAGAGGATTCTTTACCTCCCACTGCACTAAAATACAGCATGGTCAGTTGGTGACTGACCTCCTTGATTCACTTGCTTTGTTTACTCAAATAGCGATTGTGAAGTGTAGTGCGCATAAAAAGATTACTGATGACGTGGGTCGAGGAAATGCATTTGCGGATGAAATAGCGAGGGAAATGGCACAAAATGTTGAAAATCGCATGTATGTTGCAGGACCGGCAAGTTGGGTCCCAGATGCTGGTATGTGTGAAGACACAGTAGAAAGTGTGAAAATGATTCAGAAGGAAGCAACTGAGAAAGAATAGAGTAAGTGGAAAGAAAGTACAGGAATGTTGGATACGATGGGATGTTGGATGGATCAGAGCATCAGCATTGGTTGTTACCAGATGCGTATGTGTTACCTGTGGTCACTATGGCTCATGGACCAGCCCATATTAATGCAAGGGGTATATGTAAACTCCTAGCTCCAGTATGGCAGAACAAAAATATCCCTAAATGTGCAGAGAATGTAGTAAAACGTTGTATTGTTTGCTTGATGCATAATCCAGGGAAGGGAAGTCCAACTCCAGCAGGCCACTTTGTTCCCCCTACGTATCCTTTTGAGGTACTACAAATAGATTATCTCCATATGGAACGTTTCAACAATCTTAAGTATGTCCTGGTGGTGGTTTGCGCCTTTTCCAGATGGATAGAGGCTTACCCCCTAAAGGACAATACTGCTTTGTCTACTGCCAAAGGAATTCTTCCCAAGGTTTGGTTTGCCGCGCATTGTCTGGAGTGACAATGGGAGTGAATTCATAGGTCAGATTATGCAGAAAGTGTGTGTGGGTCTTGGAATTAGACAGAAATTTCATGCGGCAAACCACCCTCAGTCAGCGGGTTTGGTAAAGTGTTACAATGGCACTCTCAAACTTAAGTTAGCAAAGATTCAGACCAGTACAGGCCTTTCCTGGCCTGATGCTTTGCCTTTAGCACTTCTCTCAACAAGAACGACTGTTCATTCTCGTCTGGGGCTTAGCCCATATGAGATTGTTTTCGGACGCCCAGCCAATGTCTGAGGAGTTCCTCGTCCCAAAAAGTATTTGGACATTCCGTATCGATTGTTGGTTAATTATTTGCACAACCTCACCAGTAAATTGCGTGTTATTCGTCAACAGGTCCAAAACCCTTTGCCGGAGGCCTCCTCAGATCCAGGACACTCCATCCAACCCGGAGACTGGGTGTGTCTGAAGAATTTCCAGAGGAAAAAGAATCTGGAACCTCGTTGGGGGCCGCCGAGACAAGTTCTTTTGACAACTCGTACAGCAGTGAAGGTGGTCGGTAAAAGAAACTGGATTCACAGCGTGCACTGCAAAAGGGTACCCTTGCCTTTGCCTTATGACCAGTGGGTCCGAGAAGGCGTTGGTGATAGTGAATGTGAATGGGTACCCAGAATTAAACCTTTTAGCAGTGCACACCGGGATTGGACTAGTTCTGAGAAAGAGGCCAACGATGTTTTGCAGGAAGCTGTACCTCCACACCTACGACTAAATACGTCGGATCCAGAAACTTTGTTCAAGGACCAGACGATACCTGGCAAGACACAATACAACCTGAGAGAAAGGTTGCCTAAAGACACTTAAACTGTGCTTTATAATTTTGTTTGTGTTAAAAAGAGAAACATTCCTTTTCCATTATCCTTCAAGTTGCAGGGTCACGGTAGGAGTCATAGGTTGTGACCCGAATAGTGACTAGGTCAACAGGACTTGCAGTGTCATAGGATGGCTAACATTCACAGCCAAGTGATTAAGGAAGATTATCGTGAGCAACGCCTTTAGAGTAATGGATAGCGCAGGAAAAGAGAATGATGTTAAGATAATGAAAATAAATCATTATAAGAAATTATTATTCAGTTGTTGTGGCGCAGCGTTATGTATTTCAGTATGTTTATGCAGTTTATTAGCATGTGTAGGATGGATCGTACACAGTGTGCAGCTGACACCTGTTCCTACTTCTACTTCTTTGATTTCCTCTACTACTATTTCTCCGCATACATTTTACGCACTCCCAGACCATGAACAGATGAGAAGAATGGAATATTTCAATAATTCATTTATCCAATTATTACATCAGCATCAATTGGTTGTTAATACTACTGACTGTTGAGTTTGTGAGCTCATACCACATAACACAGAGATAGGGATGCCATATTTAGTCCTTCCATTTACGTACGAAGGTTCTGCTTGGGCTTATCTGGCTATGTTTTCTAATACATACCAGAACCTACTCTGATATCCTCCTGGTGGGTCCTATAATGGTGGAGTGGATTTCAGTCACAGCTCTTTGATAAAGGGAATAGTGACCATGGCAAAAATTGCTGATATTATCAAAATTCCCAAGGATGAGAAGAGAGCATATAATGGATGGAACGTGACTCGGTATGTCACTAGTCTCACTGACAAGGTTAAACAGAAGAGATTTTCACCAATTTGGGTTTTACCCCAGATAGGTAATTTGTGTTTACAAATAAATGGCCAGAATACCAAAATTAAGCAAGAAAGGAGTAAATGTTCTCACATATATGTCTATACACCCTTGATTCGCTCACCGTTAGTGCCCTCTCAAGGTACATACTTTATCTGTCACGACAAGGCTTATACATGGCTTCCCACACATCTCTCGGGAACATGTTATATAGCTTTTCTTCTACCTCCAACATATACTGCTCCTGCAGATCATCATAGAAAGAGATTTGGTAGAGGAGTTATTTATTTTTTATTTTTTATTGCAGATACACAAGGAGCCATTGCACAGTCTGTCGGGGAACCCCATTATGTATCACAACTGTTGCTACCCTTCGCCCTGGCGAGACACACAGCTATTTAGTCCAAACCCCGGAGGTCGGGCGGCGAGCATGGTCGATGTATTATTTTTACCCACAATTACCCAGCTGCAATCAGTCATAGGCATTCCAAGTTTCTGCATTTTTATTTTTAAACGTACCCCTCCCTCCCCCCTCCCTCTCCCTTAGGTGAGTTGATGAAGAACTCAAGGTTAAGATCCTGCAATGTGTACATAGACGAAAGGAAATGCATCAGTTTCGCATCCTTACCCCTCCCTCCTCCCCCCATTATCAGTCAAGGACCTCCACTCATTCAAGGCCCATCGTAACAGGTGACACATTGTGTCCTATGTGGTCAACATTATGTATTCACGATCCATCCTATGCCCCTGCTGTCCATGAGTTGTGTCGCACCCCCCCTACCATTACCAACCCTGCTACAGCCCCCATCAAACCCGTGGTAGTGTCTCCATTTGGACCAAACTTTCCGAAATTTTTTGGGGCAACCCCTGGCCTTATATGTGACCCTCTCCGCTGCCATGTACAGGTCTAAGCCTCTTCTCCACTCCTCCAGGTCCGGGGGTGCTGGCGCTCCCCAGTGTTTTGCAATGTCTCGTTTGGCAACATCCAATGCCAGGACTAGGAAAGTGAGTAGTGGGCGGGTCAGGTCAACCTCGTTCGTCATTCCAAGCAAAGCTAACTTGGGGTCAAGAGGGATGGAAGCCCCAAGGACCTCCTCCAAGTCCCCAAATATCTGAGCCCAATATCTCTGTAGTACATCACATGTCCATACAGTATGAAAGAAATCTCCCTCTTCCTGTAGGCCTCTAAGGCATCTTGAGTCTTCTATTTTCCCTATTTTGCATAGGCGCACCCTGTCAAAGTATGTTCTATGGAGAAAGTTAAATTGAATCAGTCTTAGTCTAGATTTGATAGCCACTTCCCGAGGATGCATCAGGACTATCTCCCAATCCAGGTCCTCCATCTCCCCCACCTCTGCCTCCCACGTGTGTCTAAGTTTTGTTAAGTCACCTAACATGTGATTGGTCAGTGTTTTGTAAGTAAGGGAGACCACCTTCCCTACCATTTGCTCTTGAAGAAGCCTCCCCTCCAGGGGTGCGTACTCAGGAATCTCAATAAGTGTGATATTTTGGGCTATCCAGGCATGGTGTAGCATGGAATATTTGAAATATTGCATATTGTTTAACCCAAACTCCGCTTGGAGAACTCTGAATGGCTTCAACTTCCCCCTGGTAATTACGTCACCTATGGTGGAGATGCCGATGTTGTACCACCTCTGGAACCCTCGGAGTTTATGCAGCTCGTTCAACCATTGGCAGTTCCACAGCGGTGTCTGCCGCGTGGGTTTCTTTTCCCAGCCCAAGCGTCATGTAGCTTTCGTCCACGCCCTAAGCGTTATTGATGTGGCAGTGAGAAGGTGGCCCCCCTAGCGCTCCCATAGAGATGGCATAATATGTTTTTGGGTGCCAGTTTAGTTCTTTCTAACGCGTATGTTGGGTGCTCCGCCGACACATGGAGCCAGTCATTAATTGGGGTCAAATGTTCCGCCCAATAGTAGGCCTCCAGATTGGGGAGTGAGATTCCTCCACTATACTGGTGCCTCTGTAATGTGGACAGGGCCACCCTAGCCTGTTTACCCAGCCAAAGGAAGGATCTTAAATCTGCGTGGATCCTGTTGAAGACCGCCACTGGTAGTGGATAATATTCATTTTGTAAGGCGTATAGGAATTTCGGTAGAATGACCATTTTGTACATGGCCACCCTGCCCAGAAGTGTTAAAGGGAGCTGTCTCCAGCGATCCATATCCGCTATAGCGTTCATAATGATTCGTTCCAGGTTTCTCCGGAACGAAAGAGTCGCATCCGTCGTTATATAAACCCCGAGGTATTGGAATCCTTCGGCTGTTGTCATCAGTTCTCCTGGTAGTCTTCCCCACTGATTTCTCCCCCTCGGATCGTAGAGTACTGATTTGTGCCAATTTATATTGTGGCTCGCCATCCCCTCGTATCGCTCTAGTTCTTGGAAGAGCTCCGGCACGGTGGTCTCCGGTTCGGTAATATAGGGCAAGACGTCGTCTGCGTAAAGTGAGATCTTCTCAGGGTTCAGTGCCGTTTCACCAGCGGTAAAGCCATGTATGTTTGTATTGTGCCGGATTCTGGCCGCGAGCACCTCAATAACGAGCGTGAAGAGAAGAGGGGATAGGGGACAGCCCTACCTAGTACCTCTTTGGATTTGGAACTCACGTGAAAGTATCCAGTTGAAACTCACCCTGGCCCTCGGGCCGGTATAGAGTAATCGGATCCATGCAATGAACTTTGGTCCGAAACCAAACCTCTGAAGCACTGCAAACAAAAAGGGCCAATGAACCGCGTCGAATGCCTTTTTGGCGTCTAGGGAGTGGAACCAGTGTGGGTCATCCCTCTCCTTCACCTCTTGGAGCCAGTTGTGGGCTCTCCTGAGATTCAGCTTTGTTGCTCTATCAGGTAAGAAGCCCGATTGGTCCATATGATTCAGGCCCGTGATGACCGCCCTCAAACGGACAGCCAAGATGATTGTCAACACCTTCACTTCGGTATTGAGTAAAGATATCGGCCGGTAAGAGGCACAGTTCGTCCGTGGCTTGCCCTCCTTATATAGCAGAATTATTGTGGCCATAGTGAGATCCGGTGGGAGCTCTCCTTCCTCGAAGGCGCCAATGAGGAGGCCCTTAAGATGGCGGGTCAGTAAGTCCGCCGTGCGTTTAAAGAGCTCTGCGGGGAAGCCAATCGGGCCTGGGGTTTTGCCCGGCCGGAGCCTGGCTATGGCACTCGCGATGTCGTCAGTCGTTATGGCCGCTTCTAGAAGCTATATGTCTTCCGGGGGGAGGACCGGCAAGGTAGTGCCTTCTAGGTGTTGGAGGGCCTCTTTGTGTGTCGCTAGGTCGCGAGCTGCGTAGAAGGTTTCGTAATGGGTAGTGAAGGCCTCTGCTATCTCCGCGTTGGTGTTGACCGCTGTGCCCTCAGCCGTGTCAATACTGTCTATCCACCTCTCAGCCCTCTCTTTTTTGCTGAGCCATGCCAGTAATTTCCCTGACTTGTCTCCCACGTCATATAGTCTATGGAGGGTGGCTAAGGATTGGGTTCTGGCCTCATTGGTTACCAGTTCCCTATATTGTTTCTGGATGTCAAGTAACTGTTGTAGGGTGTCTTCGGACTTGCGGGTTAAGTATTCCCCCTTCCATTATAGAATATGCTGTTCCAGGGCCGCTACCTCAGCCTGAAGTCTCCGCCTGTCCTCGCCTAATCTGGATCTAATCCTGTCGCGTAGGACCGGTTTCAGGGCCTCCCATAGAGTAATATTCGAGTCTACCGAACCTTCATTGTCTGCAAAATATACCTTTATGTCTGTCCCTAGCTCTGTCATGCCCCACTCTCACGTACAGCGGTGAGTGGTCAGATATGCCTCTGGCCCTATAGTCTGCGGTGTCCCCTGTTCTCAGATACTGTCGGGACATGAAAACATAATCAAGGCGCGAGAACAACTTATGTGCCCGAGAATAGTATGAGTAGGCACGCTTTGTCGGGTGGAGCCACCGCCACACGTCCATCAGTCCTAAGGTAGTCATCTGGTTAAATAACGCAGTCCTGTGTTCGTCCCCAACTGTACTGCCTGATCTGTCAAGGTTTACATTCATCACATCGTTGAAGTCTCCCCCTACCATTTGTACAGTGTCCGCTGTGTCTAGAAGTATATTTGCAAGCATTGTATTCGTGCGTGGCAGCAATTTGGGTGGTGCGTAGATGGAAATCAAGGTATATGTGTGTCTGTTCCAGGAACCTTGTACTCCAGCGTATGTGCCCTGTGGGTCAATCCATGTGCGAGTAATGGAGAAGGGTGGGGATTTTTTAACTATGACTGCCACTCCCCTGGAGTCAGATGTGTATCCCGCATGAACCAATACCCTGTATCGGCCTCTAGCAATGAAGGCACACTGAGTACCCCTGAGGTGAGTTTCCTGCAGGAAAACAATGTCAGGGTCGATCTTTTTAATATATGCGTTCACTAGGCCTCTCTTGGTCTTTGATCCTAGACCATTGACATTCCACGTCAGGATATTCAACTTCCTGCCTGTCCCCTGTGATGTGTCTACGGTACCTGCCATTGGAGGATGCTCTGGCTATGAATGACCCAAACCCTATAGTTGGAGGTGATGCGAAAGCACGGCTTGCTTAACTGACCCTTTACCTGAGTTCTCAGTGTCCCCCACCAATTCCCGCCCGGTCCCCTACCCCAACAAACTTGAAAACGCCACGGCCTCTATACGGCATCGCTGGGGTTTGCCTTTTAGATCGCCTGGATTTCAGTCCCTGAGCCTTAGGAAGTTCCCAATGAGTCGCATTCTTCAGGGACATATCTAGCAGATCACGTCTGGCGATCTCTCTGCTGTTGAGGATCGGACGCTCCTCCAACCATTTCCAGGCGTCTTCCGGGTGTGTGAAAAAGAGTGTTGGCTCGTTGAATATCACCTTAAGTTTCGCCGGGAACAGCAGCATGTCCGAAATTTTTAAGTCTCTAAGTTTAGCCTTTACCGTATCAAAATATCGCCTCTGCTTTTGCACCTCCTGACTGTAGTCCGGAAATATCATGACATCTGAGTTTTCCAGCCGAATCTCACCCATCTTCCTCGCCTCTTTCAGTATCAAGTCTCTGTCCGCAAAGTTCAAAAAGCGTGCAATAACCGGACGCGGTCTTGCCCCTTCCGGCGGCTTCGCAAGGAGAGCTCTGTGTGCCCTCTCTATCATGAAGCATGGTGAAAATTGTGCCATTGGGAATGTTTCTCATAGCCACGCGTGTAGGAAGGACACCAAATCGTTCTTTTCTCTAAATCCGACAAAGCGTAGGTTATTGCGCCGGGCCCTATTTTCGGCGTCGTCCACTTTCCAGAGGAGCTGGCGATGGGAGGCCTGAAGCTCCGCCATATCTTTTCGTAGGGTCGTGATCGAGTCTTCGGCCTCACCCATCTGTGCCTCCGCCGAGGTGACCCTATCTGAGAGATTTTGGAAATCTTGTCACTTCTGATCCCACCTCGCCAATTTTGACCTCCAGGGCCGCCCTGGACTCCTGAATGTCTGTACGTGAAGCCTGGATAGCCACCATCAGTAGATCGGTGTCTGAACGCGTGCCTGGGGCCGCGGGGAGGCCCTCCGCCACCTGGCCCGGCACGGCAAAGTTGTCCGTTGGGCCCTGTTTGGGTCCTTTCGTTGGGATCTCCTTTTTCCCCATGGTCCGTAGGGTACTCGCAACCTGATTGCTCCGTTGGCAGGTCGCTCTCTGCCACCCGGACGCTGAATGTGGCCTCCAGTCGATCTCTCGCTTCTCAGGGCCTCCTCAGTCCAGATCCTCTATAGTTGCCCGGCAGGTTTCCATCCGGTAGTGCCCTCTCTCCTATCTTCTCTTCCCAGGCGCCGGGTCCCGGACTCCCGCGCTACACCCCGTGGTGGCTGCGGCCTCGCCCTTGCCTCCCGGCAGCTCAGGGGTCTCTCCGGTCTACCCTGAGGGTCGGGCCGGGCTACGGGTTGGCCAACCCCTTCAGGAACGTCTTGTGGTCTACTGCCGACTGGGTGTGAATACTCGAGGCCTCTCCCTCTCTCCAGATCACGCACCACCAGCTGCTGCTTTCGTGCCTTTGCCTCTCTGCTTCCTTGTGTAGTCTCTGTGTGGCGGCATTTACTGGCGGTCGCCTTCGTTGCTCCGGCGTGTGGCGGCGTACGTTTTAATGGTTGTGCACAATTATGACTTAGGTGCCCCCATTCTTGGTCGCTGTAGCCATCGCAGCATCGGTGTGCGCCTATCACCTTAGTCCACTTCTGGCGCCCCTCAGTAGCCTCACCTGCACCGAAACCCCCTGGGGGATGTTGGATGGGATGTTGTGTAGTCTGCAGGGGCCCGGGGCCCTCCCGGTTACCCTTCCCGGCTCCCACGATCCTGTCCCAGGCGGGAGTTGCTTGCCGAGTCTGCTCGTCTCCCTTTGTACCCCCTGGGGTTCAAGCCTGCGATGGGACCCAGCAGCGTCCCTCAGCCCGTTGTGCAGTGGTCTGGGCGGGTTTAGGTCAGTATCTCCTGGGCGCTTCGCCGGTTGCTGCAGAGTGGCTGCCCGCTGCTCAAGCGCCCGCTGCGGTGCTCCGCTAGACTCACCGCACCTCCTGTCTCCTTGCGCCAGTCACACGGGGACCGGGATCGTGCCTTTCAGGGACGCCGGCACGTGGGGGCTGATTCCAGGGCTCGCTGAGGGCGGGTTTGGTCGCTGTAATGTCCCCCACCTCGGGAGCGTCGAGCAGCAGGGTGAGGCACCAGAGATCACGGTGTTCTGTACGCCCGGGTGTTGCCGGCCGCCATCTTAGTGTAGGTGGTCACACGAGCGGACGATTCCGGAGCGTTTCCTGACTGTGGGGTCAAAATTTCTTCGCAGCTTGTCTTGCTCCGGTGCAGGACACCTTCAGCCGCCTTGTCTTCGCTTTGTTAGGGAATAAGCTGGTTTCGTCATCGGATCTTGAGGCAGCTCCTCGGGAGCTCCGCTGTGGCACGTCCTAACCGGCCATGCTGCTGGCCACGCCCCCCTGGTAGAGGAGTTATTGACGCGGAAGACACAGCCGTACAAGAGGGAGGAGATTTTCTGAAAGGGTTTCTTCCTTTTTGGGGTCCAATGATAAATAGTAGAAACATCAGACGCCTAGTTCGTGTGGTTGATGCTACCATAAATATAACCTCTGGAGCATTGAATAATTTGACAGCTGAACTTCAGGCGGATCGCCTTATGACTTTGCAGAACCGAATGGTTCTAGACATTGTCCTTGCAGATAGAGGAGGAATCTGTAAACTGATTGCGTCCAGTTGCTGCGTTTACGTTCCGGATAATGCCCCTACAGTATACCAAGCCATTTCTAAGACACATGTCATCTCCGAGTTCATTCATCAGGACACTGGAGATTGGTCTGTGATGGGATGGTTTTGGGGACTACTGTCCACCTGGGGATGGAAAGTGTTAACTTTCCTTGGAGCGATTCTAGCAATTAACTTTTCTTGTTGTCTTTGTTTACAGTGTGGTCCAGCTATTTGTGGACTTTGTGCCACTGTGTGTGTTTCTAAGCCCGTAACACAAGAAACAGAGAACATTAGAATGATGTTGGAGCAACACCTCAATGACCTCATGACCATCGATATTGACTCAGACTAACATGAGTTTTTTGTGCTTTGCCTGAGTATGGAAAAAGGAGGGTTTGAGGTTACGTGGTTTTCGACTTTGCTTCGTATCTAGTCGCCATTTTGTGTTTAGCCGCAATTTTTGTGTTGCCTCACTCAGGCAGCACGGCGGGCGTGGTGAACGCGATATTTTTGCCTTTTCAGCTGCTACGTGTCTTTCCCGTTAAAGAGTAACGCCTGCCCATGTTTATGAAACCGATGTCAGGGTCTCTCGAGTTTTGTAAATCCTTGTCTACACTGATTAATCCATGTCTTACTCCACTGTTTGGGTCCCACCATTCTTCTCGTCTCTATCGTGTTTAACTGACCTTCGCTATTCTCTTTGTGTGTTCTCCTGTTACAAAGACTGTCCTTTGAAGCATTCAAACATGTTCTACCACCTGCAAATTGAATTACGGGCACTAGTGTTGATTAACTTGAGGGGAGGAGAGCACACAGGGTCTGAAAGGAGGGTGTGTTTTAGACATTCAATAGCTTGTTTTCAAACTATTCCTATTTGTCAGTTTTGTATGTTTTGGGAGTTGGCATTGTAAACTTGTATAGTATAATAGACTGTGCGCCACGGAATGAAGTGGCAGTCTCCTGATAATCTACCAGTTGGTGTACTTACAGGACCACTGTGCTTAGCTGCAGCTAATAAATCTGCTTTTCTACGCCTAACAGAGTGTCACGTGTCTCTGTCTGCCAAAGCAGGTGAACCCGGAGATCTTAGGCGTGCTCTGCGCCGCCTGGCCCATAAGGTCAGGTTTTCCAACCTTTGCAGACTTCACAATTGTTTTTGGACTACTACATATGGCAATACACAATCTTGTTGGGAGCAGCATAATATCTTGTAGTCATCAGTGTCGTAAGATAAATTGTTTTGTAAAAGAAAAATAGATCGTCTCACTATTGCAATGTCATACAAACTCATTAAAATAAATGTGGTACTTAGACCACATGTGGGACTCACAATCTGAGAGTTGAGTTTGTACTAGTAGATCCCATTAGCTAGTGGTAATGCCGAAATGTTAACAAAAACTGAGTTTGTTTCAGCATTATGAGAGTAGGGATATGGCCTGAGCTCTTGTACAACAGGTGTCAGAGGCAAATGCCCTGGAAGGCAATGTTCATGCACCATTTTAATGAGGATTACTGTTAATAATAAAGAGCACTTTTACCCGGAGGTGTCCTGGCGCTAGCTCCAATAAATCAGAAAACAGGGTGAGGGGTCTAGTTGCTGAATAGCAATGTTTTCAGATCCTTTCTGAATGCAAGCAGACTAGGAGCAGAACGAATGAAGAGAGGCAACTCATTCCATGCCTTGGCTGTGCCAATGTCAAAAACTCTTCCTCCCCAATTCTATTTTTTAAATCTAGGAACAAACAAGGTTCTTGTGCCAGAAGACCAGAGAGTTCTATTGGGCGTGTACCACGTGAAGTTCTGTCTGAAAAGAGAAGGCCAATATTGTGAAAAGCCTTAAAGGCTGTACACCAGGATGTGAACCTGATTCTCTTCCTGACTGGTAGCCAGTAAAGTACCTGTTTTAACAGAGCAGAATTTGGGAGCACCGCAGAGGAGTATAGCAGCGGCATATTGACGCACTTGCAGCTTATTAAGATATTGCTGTTGCATGTTAAGATACAGACTGTTGCAATACTTCGGCCTTGATAGGATGAGGGAGGATACAACAGTTTTTTGGGGATTCCACAGGAACAAATCGTAGGATCTTTTTTATCTAAGAATGAAAAAAGTAGAGGTCATCAGGGAATTGGCCTGATCTTCAAAGGACAGTTTATTGTCCATGATAACTCCCAGGCTTTTAGCTTTCTTAACAGAAGTGGGCAGTGGACCAAATTCTGCTGCCCACCAAGGCAGGGACCAAAAGGAGGAATTGTTGCCAAATAAAATAACTTCTGTTCTGTCGGAATTTAATGTACTTTGCATTTTTCAGAGCAATTTTCACTTAAAACTTTAAAAACTCTCCGATTTTTGCTGTTTTTGTATCATTTTATTTATTCAATGTTACACAATTTTCTAAAAACGTTTTACATTTTTATTGCTTGGTGTTTTGAATTGATTACTTTTTTGTTTTTGCAAAATACTTTTCTCGTTACCCCAAGGTAAGTCTGTCTGATCTGTGCCATAAATACTGTAGTGTTTTGCATTCTCCAGTGTCCAGGTACATCTTTATCTTTCTATGTGGTGATCTGTTTCTGGGCACTGTACTGAGTGGATCACATGCATGGGCTAGAGAAGGCACTTAGAGAACAGCTGGTGAGCAGAGAGGGTCATCGCAACCACGCTGGGTCATCTGACCATATTCAGTCGCTCCATGCAGGCCCAAAAGGAGAGCTACAATATACAAATATATTCTAAAGTAAATCTCTGGGTTTGACAACTTTTTTCCGGTATGATGACTTCGTGCCATGTCTTTCTAAACCAATTGACATTTCACTGCCTGCACTGCAGCAGCTAATTAAACAGCGCTGCAGTTGTAGGTAGAGAAATGTTCATTGGCAGAATGGAAAGGTGAGCAGCGGTTAAGGGAGGGGCACTCCAGTCATCAAAAACAAAAACGTCTAGAGTGAGTCAGTATTTGCCACGCATTGAAATGTTCTCAAATCCCTAACATGACATGTTTACATTATAGCAGTCTCTGTGAAAAGTTGCAGCTGACTTCTGGTGAGCTCAATGAACTACAGCTACCAGGGGGTAGAACTCAGGTTAATTTAGTGACTTCAAAGATTCACCTTGGCGTGACGAACCGGCGGCGCAACAATTCCTCGTGATATTTGTAAGCACATGTAAAGCCCAGCTGCTTGGCTTTACATGTGCTTGTAAATTTTGCCCCTTTTCAAGCAACACTTTGAGTGTTAGGGGCATGACATGGGTGTTGCTGCTGTTGTACTCACGCAACACTCATGTCCACTGATGCATTTCCAGAATTATGAGCACTCGTAAATCTGGAGGTGCGTCAGAATGCTACGTCACCCCAGGGGTGGCATAGCGAGGCGCAATGAGGAGAAATGTTTTCATTTCTCCTCGTTTTTCCCTCTTTCAATGTGTGCAGTATTTTACAGCACGCATTGGAAGATCAAATCACCTCAGTGTTTTGTTTTTGTGCAGGAATGTGCCCTTTCTGCCCAAAAACAATCTCCGATTGACTCAGGCATCCTAGCACCATGGTGCAAGATTGCCTACACCAGCGCATGCCAGCAGTTTGTGCATCAGTTCAGGGAAGAGCACAGAGATGCAACATATTTTTGTAAATATGTTGCATCCCTGTGCTTCACAACCAACACACAGTGGTGCAGCAAATTACTTGAGGCACTGTGCTGTGTTAGTTTCTCGTAAATAGGGCCCCATATTTATTAAATCAAACATGTGTCATCCATAACAAGTGAGATACCATGCTCTATTTCCTTTCAACACAGAACACATCTGTAGCTGGAAAGACATATGAACATTTAACAATTAACTTACAATATCTCTGTTTTGAATTTATTTGAACACCTTTCAATACAAGCCGAAATGTTTGGGCTTTCACTTAGAATATGCCTGCAGTAGGTGTTCCAATGAGTGGGAATGTATGTCATTTTAGAACAAGGCACAGTTTGCAAGTCTCTTTTGTAAGTCTCTGACTCAGCTGAAATCTAATACAATACCTATTCTATTTAAAACATATGACTGTTTTCTATCAGTACAAAACGATCACAGTCATCTGTATATCACAGGTTTGGAGCAAAGATAATTAATTTCTGCATTATATCCACAGTGACAATCCACAGAGAAAACCCCCGAAAGGCAGGATAAGAGCTTGACATCTTCAGTAGCAAGATTCTGTTCCCATTGGCTATGGCCATTATAACTCAGATTTGCCATCAATACTGACAATGGCACTACTACCTCAGCTTCCTCTAACTCATACTCACCCACACATCCATCAGGGAAAGAAACCAGACATCCTAATGCCGACCTAAAGTAAGGTGGTGGTGCCATAACCTGGAACACATGTGCTTCCACAGTCACATTGATTAAAATACTGCCAAGGGGCAACATCACAACCTTCAACAACAGCTCCCTCTTTCTACTAAACCACCCCCCAACCTCCCCAATCCAGTGCAGCGACGCCAAAACAATAACACTCAAAATAGCTCCCCAGAGAAGAACATGGTTGACCATAGGCATTACTTACTCAAGGCATGCTTACTCATCTCATGCTTTATAGCCCCTTACTACTGACTAGCTATCCGCTATGAGTTATAAGTCATATAGGACCCCCATTACCTTCGATTTGTTTTTTACATTGAAAAAAGGAAATTGAATGTAAGCAATTCCTAGTAGGCTGCAAATCGACCCATTAGTAATGATGGCCACTACAGGGATGTTGACCTGCTGGGGTCAGGAGACCCCCATGTCGGTGATTGCTTTTCAATTAAGAATTCTTTTTTGTTTTTTAAAGCAGCCCATTTTCCTTAAATGAATGTGCTTCAAAAAAGAAAAGAAAACTATTGAATTCGTATTTCAAGAGTTGGACCACTATATGCTCTTTAAATATATTAATTGTAGAGATTCTAGGGGGCTGGCCGACAAGATGGTCTCACACTAGCGAGGCTCAGTAAGCCCTGAAAGAAATATCCAGCAAGTATCCTGTATCAGGTGGCAATCCTTGCCATCAGAGATGATAACTGGGCTGGGAGCACAGCCGGAGACTGGGAGACCCCTTTGTGGGCCACTGACGACTGCGGTGGCTGCTTGAGGGGGCTGATACTATCCAGGACTGGTGAGGCGCACTAAGTCTGACTAGGCCGCAACTGGCAGGGATGCTTCACACTCGACGGTGCTGAGAATACTGTTGCTGGACCGAATTTCCCCCCGTGACTAGCCGGGGCAGTATCATCGAGGCTGTAGATGCCTGGTGGGATGGCGGGGGTGGCGTTAGGAAGGACCGTATGGGCAGCTGCGTGCTGCCTGGGCCCGATAAACACCCACTTCAGGAGCCGCAACCACACAACGCTGGGGATCGAGGCCTGCAAACCATGAGTGAGGCTTGAAAACCAGCGCTGACCCCGCTGCACCCATATTAACTGGTGCTCCCCCCCTCCTTTGATACATAAAGGGAGCACTACTTTGAGTTCGGTTGGGAGACAACAAACCTGATATAGGATTTATAATTGATAATCAGGAGTGATCTCCAGTATACCGTTGCAGTGCTCCGTAGTTGTTAGGAACTGTTGTTCCTCTTTTTCTGTCCCTAGGATTGTTTTTAACTTTTATGTGTTTTGCTATTATGTACATTGTCAATGTATTTGTGACTCTAAATGTATTATTGCTTTGACTGGGACTTATTGGTTTTAATTTGCTTTAATAAACTGTATGGTTTTACCACACATATATATACAAACTTTTTTCGCATTTTGAATAATTCAGCATTTTCCGTTGCCTGCTATTTGCTGTCATTCTATTAGTTAATTGTATGAATGCTGCTTGAGCTTAGTGTATGCCTGGGTTTGAAATTTCCAAAGGGGTATCTCATTGTTTGACAATTATTATTTGGTACCCTGCTCCTTTGGGTTATTGGGTCCCTCTCTCTTTTACTAGAGCACCCCCCCCCGGCACTGCATTAGCAGACTCTAACAGATAGCGGAGCGCAGGCGGCAATAACTGGAGAAGCAAAAACATTTTCGCCACCTGCTCCGTCTCCCTCCTTATCATCAAAGCAGCGCGAGGACCTACTATCTGTGGCTCGCGCTGGACTGGCGTGTCGCTCTAAGTCTTAATAAGCCACTATCAAGGCAGCTTCGCACCTGATAACTTCGAGGATCCTGCTGCTTTACCGAATCCCCCCCTCTCCCCCGCGATTAGCTGAAGTGGCATCATCGAGGCTGCGGAATCCTGGTGAAACAATGGGAGCGACGTGCGGAAGAAATATGAGGGTGGCCCTCGATAGAGGCGATATGCTGGACCTGAGGGATTAAACAAAGGCCCAACCAACTATGACGTTCACCTCCATGAAAGAGATGGTCCCCTAGCCATCCGCACTACACACTTGTGGCCGCCAACACAACGTCTACAGGGAATTGAAGAGATCTTCTGCTTGATGACACCCTAGTCTGCGTATGAGAGAGGCCCTCTCTTCCAACATCAGTAGGTGTGACGTGTCACGGTACCAGCAGGAACGGTGAGAGCTGTGCAAACAACCCCATTTGTCACGTGGTGCTTCAAAAGGAGGTTAGGCACCTGAATGAATCCGGGAGACGTCATCAACTGGAGAGCTAGCTCACGCTCACTGCCACATTCTGGGGGTGTGCGGACCTAACCTGCCCTAGTGTGCACCCCTTGGCTGTCGCTTGCAATAGACCCACAACCATCCACAGCCCTGCCACCTTTTAGGGAATAGGTGGTGCGGACATCGTGAGTTTATTCCTGCTCTGCCGCTACCCTACCAGTTGAGAGAGTTGTCCCCACTATCCGACTTTGACACCCATTATTATTACCTCCGCTACTGGGGGCGAGTGACCGAAGGACAGACACTGAGGTGGTAGCGGGGCTCCCTGTTCTCCCGGTCTGGCATAATAATAGGAAAACCAGACGGCAAACAACCCAAAATCAGAGGGCAATCGTCTGATCTGGAACAAGACACTGTGGGTCAAGAGTCACAAAGCACGGGGGAAGTAGACATGAAAACACTACTCCACGCAAAGAAGACTTGCTTTGCCTCCATAGAGGGGAAGATGGACATCACCTGGCCCAAAATGGACCAGATTACTCAGAAAATGGGAAAACAAGATGGCAGGAACAAAGAGGCTGAAGCACGCATTTCCACTCTAGAGGACAACCATGTACAGGCGGCAGGGCAGCTCAGAGACATGGACAAGTTACTAAAAGTGATTTCAACCAAAAATGAAGACATCAAAGCCCGCTCCCAGAGGAACAACATTCATGTGAAGGGGATACCCGAATCAACTAACACGGGAAAACTTGAAGATTATGTGGAATGGCTGCTTGTCACCTGCTTTGGCCAGGCCTTCACCAGGCTGTTCATAGTGCAGAGAACACACCGCACGTTAGCTCCCAGACTTCGGCCGGGAGCACTGCCTCAGCCCATAATGGAGAGACTACTCAATTATTGCGACACAGACACCGCCCTGCGCAAGGCACGAGAACTTAAAAATGTAGTCTTCGAGAACAATGCCATCTCCATTTTAACCAGACTTTACTTTAAATGTTCAGGAGGCGAGAAATAAATGTGCCTCTATTAAGAAGAAGCTCAAGCAGGAAAGAGTGGAATATGCAATGCTCTACCCCGCTAGACTATGGATCACCCATGGCGGCCAGCAGCACACATGCTCCACCCCACAGCAAGCGGCAGACTTCTTTAAAAAAAACTGATGTGGCAGCCAAAAGAGTAGAAATATCCCCGTTGAGATGTGGGGGCAATCCGGCGCATCTTGAAGAGGACTGAAAGACCTGTAAGCACCGCACCATGTAGCTGATGACAGGTAGAAATGCTGGCCTTGTTGGACTGAACACTTGCTGAAACACACAGGTAACGTTCCATGTGATTGATGTAATGTACCAAGCCTAGTCTCAAATCTTTCAGTGGGGATGGCGAGGACCCCCTCAGCCACTGTACCAGCATTCCAGGGCCCCCTACCATGGTGTGGGAGGTGCCACCATGCCCCCTAGGACATGCATCTTATGCCCGCTAGGACTACCCCCTTCCTTCATACGTGAGGAGTATTTTGTTAACCATTTACTGTTGTTGTTTTACCAGAGGGACAGTGTCATCGCAACTTGATAAAGACTCCAAGACATGTTTACTATTGAATCTGCCAATACATTGTGTTAGCCTGCTATTGTGCTGGACTTATCTAAAACTATCCATGTCACCCAGCTCCATTACAGGGCTAGTACACTGCTTACTGAGGAAAATGATGGCACAAATGTTCCTTTTGAATTTGGGGTTGTTGAGAGGGATTTGGAGGGAGGGTGCAGTACATGTCAAGTTGGGGCCGCTGTTGTGGGGGTAATGTTGCAGGAGAAATGTAGACATTGCTGAATTGGTATATATCGTCTCAGTCCTACTATTTAACTTGCATCAATTTCACATGCATACAGCCATCAGTGCAGAATTGACATGGCCATGCATACTTTCGAGTTTGGGAAATGATGAGTGTGAGACAAATGACTAACATTAACCCAGGATTGAACCTCCTAACTTGGAATATTCGAGGGCTGGGGAACCCCAGAAAGAAACGTCACATCCTAGCCTACTTAGACAGATATTAGGTTAGCATATCCATGCTGCAGGAAACAAACACACTGCCCCACAAACAACCCCAATTGCCACCAGTTGGGCTTCCCATAGATACTTCTCCTCGTACTCTGCCTTCTCCAGGGGGGTGGCAATTCTTATCAGAAAAACAGTACCCTACATTGAGGTGAGCTCAACACTCGACCCACAGGGGAGATATTGCATTACATGGGGGAGGTTGGCATAGGCATCTGTCACGTTGGTGTGCAACTACGGACCTAACGTGGACAATGAAGACTATTATATAACTTTATGGGTGTGCATAGTCAGCATCGGTTTGGCCCTCATCATATGGGGGGGACTTTAATCTGACACTAGATCCCACAGTGGATCGCTCCAACCCATTGCCCACCACTAATCCAAAGTACAGCGCGAGCTTCGCCACATAGTCACTGTTAATCTGCTGGTAGATGTCTGGCACCACCATCACCTGTCCCAGTGCGAGGGCACATTTCACTCTGAAGCACACAGTACCTGGTCCAGGCTAGACCTGTGGTTTGTATCACAGGATATTGCAATATGAGCTCTCAACTCTCGCCATCTGGCCCGCACTTTTTGGACCACTCCCCTGTTCTCATGACCATATCGCCCAAGGGGCTCTCACCTCAAGCTCGACAATGGCACCTCTCGCCTGCGGCGCTCCTTGATGCGGTGTTTCAATCTGAATAGGGAGAAACCCTAGAAGAGTATCTGCGACTCAATGTAAACATTCCTAGCCACTGTATGGGAAGCGCTGAAGGTTACTATACGAGTCCACTGTATAGCCAAGGCAGGAGGTATCCTTAGGGATATCCACACAATAATAACATGCTTTGAAAGTCAGATTAAACAGCTGGAAATGGACCCACAAAGAACGCACGCTGGTCCCGCACATGCTCAGATACGGTAGACCCTAACACAATATCAAGCCAAAGGGGAAAAGGAATGTCTCTTCCGTGTTAAATATCACACAGCAAGGAGATATGGGGAGGGAGAGTGCCCTGGTAAAGCGCTAGCCGAAACCATTCAACCGCCTAGAACTGCCAATCATATCCTGGTTATCCGACATAGTGAGTGTGGAGGGCATGCAGGGCCACAGATGCCATAATGGGAGTCTTTACCGTACTCTACCGTGCATTACACACATCATGCACAATGCAACAGGATGAGACCCCGCAGTTCTTGCAGCAGGTGTAACTGGCCTTGCTTGGCAATGGGCAGAGGGACTTTTTAGCGGCTGATTTGGAACTAGACGAAATACAGGAAGCAATAATGCAAATAAGTAACGGGAAAGCACCGGGACCAGACGGCCTTGGTGTAGAATTCTACAAAACCTATACAGATACACTTGTTCCCTTCCTGAAAGCTGTTTATGAGGAGGCGGCCTAAACAGGGACACTCCCACCTACCATGCGGGAAGCGATGTTGGTGTCATTACTGAACCCCGGAAAGCCCCCCGACTCCACAGACTCGTGCAGACCACTTTCACTGATAAATTGCAACGTCAAGATTCTGACAAAGGGTTTGTCCAATAGGCTTCTGCTTTTGATGGATAGTCTAATTCGACCTGACCAAGCAGGTTTCATACCTGACAGATCAACCTCACATAACCTGGGAACACTCTTCTCCGTTCTGCACGGTATAGATCAAGAGAAACAGACGGTCTTCCTAGACGCCAACAAAGCATTCGATTCCCTGGAGTGGGGGTACCTCCTGGCAGTCTTGACACACATGAGATTTCCTCCGGGCTTCCTCATGTGAATTAAACTGTTATACAACCAACCATGCTGTTCCTTGCTACTGAATGGAGACTGCTCCCCACCCTTTAACATCACAAGAGGCACACGGCAGGGGTGCCCACTTTCGCCCCTGATATTCGCGAAAGCCATGGAACCGCTAGCCACCATGCTATGACAGCACCATAAGCCATATGCACTCAACTATCCCACAGGGCCTGTGTTATTATTGTTCTATGCAGACGATGTCACATTATATGTGCGTAACCCTGTGGACGGATTAAACCCCATGATACGCAAAATAATACCATTTGGTGCCTACTCGGCATTGCAATCAACTGGGGTAAATCCCAAATCATGCTGCTAACTAACTGCACAAATCGGTTTCCCAATGGACTATCCACTGCTGTAGAGTGATGACGAGGTTCAATATCTGGGGATAACCGTCACCAGGGACAGGGACGAACTAGTGCGAGCCAACTACGGTGTGGCCCTTGCTAAGGTAGAGGACCTAATTACTAGATGGATTGCCCTCCTGCTTTCTATGGCGGGTCGAATAGGCTTAATGAAAATGGTCAGCATGCCTACATTTTTATATATTATTCACAAACATCCCTGGGACGCCCTTTCTTCACTTAACTGAAGAGCCAACTTATCCACCTTGCATGGGGAGGGAAGTAGCCTCAGATCAAATGGTGTACTCTAACACTGCCATTTTCCCAGGGAGGGTTTGAAGCGCCAGATCTGGAACTTTACTATCTCAGGGTTCAGGTGCACTGCGCCACGTATTGGCTCACCCCTCTGCCCTTCATGACACATCTCGCTGTAGAACAGGGGTTTCTGGTGCCTTTGTCTCTGTTGGGATTCCTGGGGTGGACGACGGGACTGCTTGGGAAAGAGGATACACTGTGGCCTGTACAAATAATGTGTGGCATGCCATAGCCAATAGGTCCTAAGTCACCATGCTCTACTCCCCTTTGCTCCCTTTACTCTACCAACAACACTTGCCAGTTACACAGGAAGGGATCTGTAAATGTATGCTTCTCCGATAGGCATGCATACCTGGGGAGACATGTATAATCAAGGACAGTTCAAAACTGCGACCGCATTCTTTAGTAACACATCACCCACTGCCAGGGACCGTTTCTTATACATTTGCTTGCAAAAGGCTGTCGGAGCTGCTACCCCCGCATTTCCGGAGGAGCCTCATACACTGGTCCCATTACACCACACATTGCAAGCAGGGACGTCACATGTCGTGTCCTGTATTTCTAAGACATCCTTAGGGGCGGGGACATACAATGCAATGGAAGCAAAACAGGGACGGGAAGTGGAACTGGGACATCCGATCATGGAGGAGGCTTACTGCTGCCAACAAACCGAATGCATCACCGCTAGCAGCAGGTTTTGAATTATTTATTTAAAATCCTTCATAGAATGTACCATACCCCGGTCAGGCTACACAGACTTCAACTCCGGGAGAGCAACAGATGTAACTTCTGTAGAAAAGAGGGAGCGGGTTTCCTAAACCTGGTGTGGGAATGTAGGACCATAGCACAATATTGGACTGAGGTGGGGAACGCTTTGGCCAGAAATGAGTCTACTGGGATACCTCCCTGAACACCAGGGTCACGTTAAAAGATTTCTGGTGAAAGGCTTTCTCATGGCTAAACGCAGGATCACCTGTGGATGGGGGAGGGGCAGGGCCCCTGAATTCCCGCACTGGTTGAGGGATCTCACTTATTGTGAGGAGCAACACAATATTTACGCTGAGTTGCTACCCCCCAGTTCAAGTCCCTGAGCCCACAAGGGCATTCTAAAATTCTGATTTACAGTTAAGTTTCTCTCTTATTTTGATAGGATTGGCGGAGAATGGTATCATGTACTCTGATTTGCTGACACCTTTTTTTACAAGCTTTACATGTGGCGCATTTCAAGAACCCTCTACTACCACCTAGCCACAAGCCCGTGACTAGTTCGGGGCTGCTGGAGACCAAACTGGTTTGCATTGATCTGGCTTTTCTATACGTAATGTTGGGCGAGGAAGTCACTAGGCTACCTACAACAGGATCACTTCTGATTAAAAAACAATTGTTTTTAACAATTTTCCAAATGGATTTGTGCTGGTTGCTGTAAGTCATAATTAGTCTGGTTTCATTGGCTGAGTCAGATTTAGAGGCCCTGCAGCTATCATCTGAGGAACACAACAGTTGCTGTCTTTCTTGCATGTTGGCTCTCCTAATGGCATTGTCTATAGTATGCATGTCATAACCTCCTGCAAGAAATCTGGTTTTGCACTCATTTTGCGCAATCAGGCAATCTGTGTCATTACTACAAATTCTCCTGATAGGAAGCATCTCCCCATAGGGGATGCTCTTTACAGGTGTGCTGGATGATGGCTATGGGCATGCAACACAGTGTTGCCGGCCGTCGGTTTTCTATATAGCCTAGTTTGTAGCTTGCCCTTATCAATGTAGATCCCTACATCAAGAAAAACAATGGACATGGTACTGAAAGTGCTGGTAAAGTGCAAATTTACACTTTACCAGCAAATTACGCATCGCAAATTACGAATCGCAAAATGGTATGCATCAATTTTTTCGCGATTTTTTTGCGATTCGGTAAAAATCGCAATTTTTAGCGAATCGCAAAAAAAATGTATGTGCATTGTCTTTTTCTCCTTTCCTATTCTTTGCACTTTTTTTGTGCTTGGAACATTTTCACTGCTTTGCACATTTCCATTTATTTTTCTGAATCTAGTAATATTTTTTATGAAGTCCTTTGTGGTCTTATCAGAAATGTTTCTCTTTTTAGTCACAATATGTTGGTCTTCCAATAATTGTGGTTGAGTTTTTTTCAAGTAAGTATCCTTCTTCTGACCTTTTTTTCTTCTTTCTTTCTCCGGCATGATACATCAGTACCATGAGTGACAGTCTTGTCAGAATGACTAATGTGATGGAAACTGCACATATGGCGTCAAGTACTAAACTTGAGCGCATGGCAACAGCCATGGAAAGTATGTGTGCAGCAATACAAGCACAGAACATTGCAAATTGCAATAGGCACTTAAGATTAATGTCAAGCATCCACACTTATACCAGAGCTATACATCGCTTGTGCAATAGCAATGCTAAAATGATAACAACTACACTGAGCTTGCAAAAGGATTTAAGTAAATGTTGCAATAAGCTGTCAGAAGGAATGGTTGCCAACACAACTGCCAAGGATGTCATGCAGGAAGACATGAGTGTGCGTCCATCAATACATGGGGACAATGAAAATGAAGGTGCTAAACCCACTTGTGAATCCAAATCAGAAACAGTTGTTGGACGTCGCAGCTCAAGACATGTCGCACTGCAAAGCAACACATCTTCAGCTCTGAGGAATACAAAAAGCAAAGCTTTAGGTGTGAGAGGGAGGAAATAAATGGACAGCCTCTTATAGGATTGACATCATGACAATACTGGCCAGACACTGCTGAAAGTCAAAAGCTACATGTTAATTTCATTTCCACTTCTTTTGCTTTAATGTGACCTTTGTTTAGCATTACTCCTTTTTTGATTACAAATAAATGTCAATCTGATTTACTGAATATAAACTAGATTCTTACCTCTTTTAAAAATAATGCTCTGTGATTTCTGCTCGCCTTCGCCTTCCTTCAGCTGCATCTGGTCCATGAAGTCTTGCATGTGGTTGTTGTGGCTGGTTGTCATTGTTTGGTAGAATGTCATCAACATCCAGTTCCAAGCCTCTCCGTGTGGCAATGTTGTGCAGGATGGCACATGTCGCTACTATTTTGCAGCACACATCAGGGCGATATTGCAGTGCACCACCAGTTTTGTGCAGTATCCGGAAGCTAGACTTCATGACCCCAAAGGTCCGCTCTACAACATTTCTGGTGGAAATATGGGCATGGTTGTAGTTTTGCTCTTTACGGGTTGATGGATTGAGGTATGGTGTAAGTATATATGATCTCACAGTATATGCACTGTCTCCTATGGGGGTGTAAAAAGGTAGAATGGAAGTTAACATATCTTGCAACAGCATGTGATTGAAATGTACTTTGGGAAACAGAAAATTATTTACCAAGCAAATATCCATCTCCAAATTCACCTGACAACAGTCGCCCATGGATGGCACTATGTTTGAAAATGTAGGAGTCATGGGCACTCCCGGGGTAACTTGCAACTAAGTCTGTGATTAGTGTTTTGGAATTACAAATTACTTGGATGTTTAAAGAGTGATATTTTTTCTGTTGCGAAAAATATACTCATTTACAGATGGGGGACAGATGGGAACATGGGTACCATCTATGCAACCTATAACATGTGGAAAATTAGCCATGTTATAGAAGTCCAACTTTGTTTCCAACAACTCTTGAGGATTTCTTGGAAAATAAATGTGATGCTGTATCCTTAGCAGCATTGCATTAAGGAAATCATGGAAAAATCTAGAAAGTGCACTCTGTGACACCCCCCAGCAATTGCTATTACTCCCTGGAAGGAACCTGAGGATAGAAGGTGTAGACAACATAAGACCTGCACATGGGTGGGTATGGCTAGGGTCCTATGAGTTTCTCTACGCAAAATAGGGTCTAATTCAGCAATTAGATCTATTACGGAGTCAGCATTCAGCCTATACTTGTCATATTATTCAACCTGTGTCTGACCAAACAAAGTAATGCGCAATCTAAATATCCTTTCACTGAGCATCCTCCTTCTCCTTCCTGCAGCTCTCAACCTCCAGCGACGTGCCAGGACAATGACTGCTGCCATCCTCAAAGAGGTGTAGCTCAACTGTGAAACCCCTTAACCTCTTCGCCGCTAATGACAAGGGTAACTCGTCATGGACTTTCCATTGATTTCAATGGAAATTATATGAGAAGCAGAATAATGCCTTAGCAGCCAAGTGGTTAAGTACCCTACAAATTGGTTTCACATGTTTCCAAAAAAAAAAAAAATACCACCTGCTCAAGGTACTTCTAAATTTCGGAATTCCTAAATGCGATTCCTTAAAAAATCACAATTAGCGAATTTTGATGCATACACTTTTTTGACATTTATTTGCGATTCCTTAAATTAGCGATTTTTTAAGGAATCGCAAACACAATTGCGATTTTGCAAAATGCGAAAAAAACATTTCTTCATGATGCATCTCAGAAACAGGAATTGCATTCGCAAACGGACGATTTTTGCGATTTGCACCGTTTGCGAATGCAATTCTGCTTGATGCATGTGGGCATAAAACCTGAAGCACTGTATGAGTACATGCATATTAACTAAATGATCACAATACTAGTGTTTTAGTGTTTAGGGTACTACAGTACTGTTTATGTAGTGTAGGGTTCGTACTAGGAGTAGATTTAGAGTTTAGGATAGTGCACTGGTGTTTGTGTAGTATAGGAGGTCGTGCTGGAATAGATTTTAGGTTTAGAGTACTGTAATGCTGTTTGGGTAGTGTAGCACTTGTGCTGGGGTAGTGTTTTAAGGTTTAGGGTAGTACAGTGGTGAATGGGTAGTGTAGGGGGTCGTTCTGAGGGTAGATTTATGGTTTAAGGTTGTGCAATGGGGTTTATGTAGTGTTGGGGATCGTGCTGAACTACTCTTTTAGGGTAGTACAGTGGTGTTTGGGTAGTGTAAGGGGTCGTGCTGGGGTAGGATTAAGGTTTAGGGTAGTGCAATAGAATTTGGATAGTGTAGGGGTTGTGCTGTCATAGTGTTTTATGGTGGTGCAGTAGTGTTTGAGTAGTGTAGAGGTCATGCTGGGGTGGTGTTTTAGGGTTTAGGGTAGTACAGTGGTGAATTAGTAGTGTAGGGGGTTGTGCTGAGGGTAGATCTAGAGTGTAGGGTTGTGCAGTGGTGTTTATGTAGTGTAGTGCATCATGCTGAATTACTTTTTTAGGGTACTACAGTGGAGTTTGGTACTGTAAGGGGTCATGCTGGGGTAAGTTTAAGGTTTAGGGTAGTGCAATGGTATTTGGGTAGTATAGAGGATTGTCCTGGGGTAGTGTTTTACGGTTTAGGATAGTGCAGTTGTGTTTATGTAGTGTAGGGGGTCGTGCTGTAATAGTTTTTTAGGATAGTGCAGTAGTGTTTGAGTAGTGTAGGGTGTCATGCTGGGGTACATCTAAGGTTTACGGTACTGCAATGGTGTATGGGTAGTATAGAGGGACATGCTGGGTAATGTTTTAGTGTTTAGGGTAGTACAGTAGTGTTTATATAGTGTAGGGGGTTATACTAGGAGTAGATTTAGAATTTAGGATAGTGCACTGGTGTTTGTATAGTGTAAAGGGTCGTGCTGTGACAGTGTTTTATGGTTGTGTAGTAGTGTTTGAGTAGTGTAGGGCGTCATGCTGAGGAAGATTTAAGGTTTAGGGTAGTGCAATAGTGTTTGGGTAGTGTAGGAATCGAGCTGGGGTACTGTTTTACGGTTTAGGGTAGAGCAGTGGTGAATGAGTAGTGTAGAGGGTCGTACTGGGAGGACATTTAGACTTTAGGATAGTGCAAAGAAGTTGGTGTAGTGTAGGAGGTCGCACTGGAGTATATTTAAGATTTACAGTACTTCAATGGTGTTTGGGTAGTGTAGGGAGTTGTGCTGAGGTAGTGTTTTAGTGTTTAGGATAGTGCAGTATTGAATGGGTAGTGTAGTGAGTCGTGCTGGGGTTAGATTTAAGGTTTAGGGTAGTGCAGTGGTGTTTATGTAGTATAGGGAATCATGCTAAACTACTCTTTTAGGGTAGTACAGTGGTGTTTGCGTAGTGTAATGGGTTGTACTGGGGTAAGTTTAAGGTTTATTGTAAAGCAATGATATTTGGGTAGTGTAGGGGGTCGTGCTGGAGTAGTATTTTACAGTTTAGGGTACTGCAGTGGTTTTTGTGTAATGTAGGGGGTTGTGCTCTGATAGTGTTTTAGAGTAGTGCAGTTGTGTTTGAGTAGTGTAGAGTGTCGTGCTCAGGTACTGTTGTAGTGTTTAGAGTAGTGCAGTGGTGTTTATGTAGTGTAGGGAGTCATACTGGGGGTAGATTTAGAGTTTAAGGTAGTCCACTGACATTAAATCGATTGGACAGAGGGTTAAAGTGACACTAATTGATGCCATTTGTTAAATCATTTTTGCATCTCCAACACCCTGACCTCATAATTGTGCACTGTGGTGGCAATGACCTAGGCACTTTGACTGGGGTAGGTCTGGAAATGTTTATGAAGGACACCTTTGGAGAATTGATGTCACTTTTCCCCCAAACTGCCTTTGTCTATTCTAACATATGCCAAAGGCAGACATGGAACTGGTCCAATCAATTTTGTCCACAGATTGAAAAAGCTAGGAAACATGTGAATAAATCTGTTTCTGCTTTTCTCCGAGACTATAGAAGAGGGTCCATTTACCACAACAATCTCCGTTTCAATATGGATGGCATCTATAGGAAAGATGGTGTACATTTTACAGATGAGGGAAACAGAGACTTCCTCATCAACTTTAGACTCTCCATATCTGCATAGGTACTTACTTGTAGGTACAAAAATCTCTCAATAAACACAAGGGCTCTTTTTAGAGCCACCTAAGAACTAAACACATAAACTTGAAGTATATTTGAAAAAAGTATATTGTTTTTGCTTAGAGTTATGCACCCAACACGTTAGAGTCATACACTCAACGCGTAGAAGTCGTGAACCAAACACTCCTGCCTTCTCATAGCAAACAACAGTATCCCAGGGGTAGGCACTCCTGGACACTGCAGGAGCTGCCCTGGTGGGTAGCGGTCCCCAGGACCCTTGAGGACTTCAGGAGGGGGGCCATGCAGCCCCCTCTCCCACAATACAATAAGCCCCGGGAGTGGTGGTCCCTGGGGCTTGAGGGGCCTTTAAGACCCCCCACAAATTTTACTGGGAGGGACTTTTGAGCCCCTCCCAACAATTTATTTTATAGCCCTTGGGGTGGCGGTCTACACGGCTCTGGGGCCCCTTTAAATTTATTAAATTTATGAATTTTGACCCCGGGATTTGGCCCCCCAGTGTAGTGTAGTTCCTATATTCCCAATAGGCTCTGCGCATTGGAATAACATAAACGATAGTTTAGACGTAGGACTGAAGTCGACTAGGTCTCTATTGAGTATGTTAGACTTAATTGTGAATGCCAGCTAGCTCAGAGGTCACTAGAAACTTTCTCGAATAAACAAGAAGGGATTAGTTTCTGACAACCATATAACATGACAACTTTGTTCCCCAAGAATAAGAAATATATCTTCAGAGTCGCGGAAACAATAGATGGCTATTCCACTCAGTCAATTGTGCATGCTTCGTTTCACCAGGGTTTTTGCAGAGAAATAGAGAGATGGGCGTTTTCAATAAAAAGGTTATTTATTGAGAAGTCTTCTTTCTTATGCAAGAGAAGTTAATTGCAACAATCGTAATACTTGCTATGAAGTAAAGTGCGTACAGTAAAAGGAGTATTATGAAATAATACTGTAAAAGCATTTATATGGTTTCTAAGCCATAAGATACTTAAAATAGATAAATTACATACAATGATGAATAATAACTAAAAGTACTCAACTGGTGCATCTAAAATACGCCTACCCCGGTGTACCTAACCAAAGTCTAGTACAAGGGAAGAAGTAAGTGAGGTGTAGCTTGAGTTAAATAGTTTCTGCCAAGAATCTATCCAAGAATTCTCTAAGTGTCTAATCAGCTCCGTACCTTGGTTATAGAATAAAGGACGTCTTGTATCTCTCTCTCAGGACTCGATCTCCCAGTAATCCGTAAGGGTAGCAGGGAAACACTGGAGCTGGATTTCTCGGCAGGAGAAAAGACAGCGTCTCTCTCAGTGCGTCAGCTGGAGGGTCGGCTTCCTTCTGCACTCGCTACAGCAGGGCATCGGGCAAGTAGTTAGTCGATCTGCTCCAAAACCTCCGAATGTTTGCTAGGGCAGATGTGGGTATATTTATACCTGGAAGGCGCTGAGTTTGACGTAAGGGTGGACATAATAACTTCACTAAGAACTCAAAGTTCTTTACACGCTCTAGGAGTTCTGGGACAAATCAATACTGAAGCAGGGGAAAGTCCCGTACTGCTGAAGGCTGGTTGTCTTCAAGAACACGTTGTACTCTAGGAGCTTAGTGGAAGTAGCCATGCCGTATTTGGACTGCATTGGCTGTGCTTAAATATGGTTATGATTCTTATGCCTATATAAGGATATGATAAGTTATACCTATATAAGGGCATGAATTGGGAAAATTACACTAGAGCCCAAGATACGTTTACAAACACAGGGCTAATTATAAAAGAAGCTCCATTTTATTTATTTATTCTTTTTTACGGCAGAGTCCGTGCACCGTACACGCCCCTACAGGGTTTAAAAAAAATAAAAATAAATTGTGGGCCCTGGGGGTCCTTCTGGGACCCCTAAGCAGGTCTAGAGGGTAACATTATTTCTACCCTGCCCCCTTTCTACGTTCTGCACACATATTCCACCGACTTCCTCAGACTCTCTTCTGCCGAGGAACAACATGGCTGCCAACAGTTCCTGGTTTCGAATGTTGACAACCACTTGACAGCCAATTAGCATTCAGCACGTGATCGGAAGGGTGAGCTTATAGTACGATGACACTCCTCGCACAATCGGTGGATCCACCGCGCCCATAGATATATAAATAACTTTAACTGTCATTTTCTCAGGAACTACTGAACAGATTAACACCATTTAAGCGGAAGGCACAATTCTGAACTGAGGGCTACCTCTTTTCCAAATTTGGTGTAATTCTGTTCAGCTGTTCAGGCTGTAGCTGAGGCTAAAGGTCCTATAGGAAATTGCATGGGGAAAACACATTTGTGACACCCTTTTTTCTCGGCCCCTTGACGAATCACCCCGAAACTTTTAGGATAGGAGTGGACCAAAGCTGGCCAAAAGTTTGGAAAAGTTCGCAAAGATTCATCAACATTTAACTAGTGTAAGGACGTCAACTATGTACTGTGTGAATTACATCCAACTCACACCCATATTTAAAGAGAAAAATGTGATAGAGATACTAATTATACACTTCGACACCAAACAAAATTACAATTCCCAGCACCACCACGACTACAACCCCCCTCCTAACCCCTCCCTCTCTAGTACCTCAGAGGCAGCACAAAATAGGGCAATGGACCTTCCCAAAATAATATATGCCTTCAAAAGCACACTAGCTCAATTTTCAGCCAACTATGTATAAGGGAAGGAACTCGCACATCAACAATAATTTACACAATGCCAAGACTACCGGTGAAATGCTATACACAACTCACTATAGAAACCAAAAACTTTTCTGTGTGTAGATATACTATTGATAAGTGTAGTGTACTGCATACTTGACGCAACCATATTATCTCAGACACTGGGGAATATTTTGGTCATGTAGCTGTGTTTCCTCCCCCTTGAAGCAGAAGCGGTGTGGGCTGGTCCAATGTACACAACATCAGTGTAAGACTAAAAATAATTCGGCTACGACTTGGGCGTGGTTAATTTCTGCAAAGAGAAGAGACTCCACCACAGCGAAGGTACTCACCCTGCCACATGGCTGCCGCCATGACAACGTGCCTCCTCGATACAGGCCCATTGCGAACTCAGTGCCACAGCCCTGCAGACTTATGTTTGTATCGACTACTGCCTTCAATCTACAGAGTGGACAGCAGAGTTCACAACTTAAATTCAGCTTTGGATCTACACTACGGAAAGATAGTACTCTATGTCCTCAGACTTTGTTAAAATAAGTGACAAAAGTTCTTCATCAATATCTGTGCTGACTACTGCCTTCGATCTACAGTACGGTCAGTAGAGTTCACAACATGATACAAGTTGCGGATATGCACTACAGACAACATTGAATTCAGTCTTGATTTTATTAAGGCAGAGACAATTGTACTATGTTGTCAGATTTTGTTAAAGTATGTGACAAAAAAGCATTCCTCGATATCTGTGTCAACAACTGCATTCAATCTGAGGAAATATGAATTTTTATGGTCAATTATGTCCCCTATCGTAGACCCCAACGGCTCCATGTACGTGCTTCAAGTACATGTATGTTCCCTCCACTTTTAGCTATGAAGATGCAAATACATTTACGTCCAACGTTAACATGTCCTCTTTCAGATCCACCATGAATGGGTCAGATATTCCGTTCCTAAGTGTGCCTTGCCAACGTCTTTACATGGTGCACTCTTCACGTTTTCCCTGGCTCAGGCGAGTTAGGCCCTGATTTCTGTCATCGAGTCTTTTCCTGCCTTCTGTCTCTGGATGCTGCAGCCTGAACCTGCATCTGTATTCCTGACCTTTGTCTTACTCCCTGCGCGGCTAGCAGTGCCAGGCTCGGCCTGCTTGCCTGCCAAGACTGTATTTTGCCTTCAAGTTATCTGCTCCGCTCCTCGAAAATACATTCCTGTCTAGTAGTTTAGGTAAACATCCTTCCCAGCTGCAGAGTAAAGGGCCCGGCCTTTCTGTCTCCATGCAAGTAATTCCTTGCTCCTGTTACCATGGTAGGCCCATGGCCCCCACACTACATGTAGACACGTAGACGCATATACACGCACTAGCAGTCAGTATAGAATAGCCTCTGCCCAAGAGACCTTTCCCTCTAGATAATACAGTTCTCCAAACACCCGATATTAGATATGATTTGGGATTAGGTTGTTCTGACACTCTCACTCTAGACTTCTGAGCTCCTCATGTAAGGCTAAATGTCAAGTCCCCTTCACCCTCCAGTTCCACGTCAATTGCACGTCATGCTGCTGCGCGCGCATCTCTGCCATGTATTTCTGCTGACACTGCAGGATTCTCCTATGGATCCACCCACTTGTGACACCTTTATGTGACGTTTCTAGTACACACCCTTGTGCACACCTTCTGTTCCGCCTTTTTTCATTACGTATATGTTTTCCTATCTCTCCTCTTAGCTGTTACGCCTTCTGCATCCATCACGACTGTAATGCCTTGACTATATATATGATATTCTGTCAATAAAGTATTGTCTATCCCTTCCTGAACCTTCGTGGTGATGGAATACGATTTGCCTGGTTCGAACCAATTCCTTTTTAAGGAATAAAACCCCTTTTAAAACCTCAGATGCCACGGACTCTGCCTCTTATTTTTTCTGAGTTATTCTTATTGAACTTTACTGCATAAATTAAGTATAGGTAATTCAAATTTACCACATAATTGGCGCCCGAACAAGGACCCCTCCCCCACCTTACGCGCCGGCGGTGCGTTGCAGGCCCGGTCCCCTGCCACAGCCGGACGGACAACTACGCGTACCCGCAGGATTTCCTGTATCTCCCTCAGGCCAACGGAGGTGACTGAGGCTGCGATCGACACCCAGACGAGGCGGTGAGGAGTGCGGAGGATCCCGACCAGAGCCTAGCTGAGAGAGCAAGGTCCGAGGTATTCAGAGGCCCACCAGGTTCCGAAGTCCTGAAGTACCTACGTCACGAGTCGAGTCCAGTCCGGTCCAGTCCAGTATCGAGTTTCCGAGGCCTTCCGTTCCTTGCTTCCCGGTGAGTACCGTTGCTGGGGACGCATCTAGACGAGTGCATTAATTTGTGCCGGTCAAGACGGGTTTGGGTACACAGACCCGGTATGCACTGTTTTAGCGGTGTATCTGTACTGTTTAGCAGTATATCCGGTCTGCACTGTTTTAGCGGTGTATCTGTACTGTTTAGCAGTATATCCAGTATGCAGTTCATTCTAATCATTATTGTTCGTTTTTAAAAATGTTTCAGTGTGTTTTAAATGTCGTGGTATGAGTGATTGTTCGATCTTCATTACTGTGTTTATTGTATCTACTGTGTTCAAGTTCGAGTAAGTATCAAAGTATCAAGTAGCAGGGTTCAAGATGCCTTTATTTTCCAAACTAAGACAAATAAAAACTAGAAAAGGGATACTCGAGGAAGCTGTTCCCATTCCACCCAGGGACACTCCCGGATATTTTATGTACCATAAGCACGGCTTAGATGCTGTATTATATCTTGACTTATGGGTGGACTATACCAAAGATTTAGAAGAGAACCAGAAATGGCCTGCTACGGGGACATGGGACGCCGACTGCATCATGAGAGTAGAAGAAGCATTATGGAAAAAGAAAGCCAGACAGTCACAGAAGGATGCCATTGAATTATGGCGTAAAGAATCGCATAGACGCACAGAGAAAGCACTCAGAAAAGCAGAAAAAAGTAGAGAGGATTCAGACAAAACCCGAGAAAACGTATTAGTGGAGGAAGGTATACGAGTTAAAGCAGAACAAGTAGACAGACAACGAAATACTCTTATGAATGGTATGTATCCTCTTCTGACCGAGGGTTTACCTAAGGCCACCCAGGAAGTACCAAAAGACCTGCCACCTCCATTACTCCCGACTAAATTACACCACAAGACCGCAAAGGGCATATTCCTTTCTTCCTATTTAGACGATGTAGCCCCCGAATATGTTAATATTCCGCCGCCACACACACCACCTGCTGACGGCACCCCACCCCGAGATAATCTGCACCCACTTCCGCAACAACAAACTCCTCCTCCCGGTCTACATCATGCGCCCGTTCCTCCAGCCCCAGTCCTTCCTGCACCCATTCTCCCTGGCATGAATCCACTAAATCCCTTTTTACCTGGCACCTCGGGAGGTGCGGCAGGAGGTTTCCAGACACCGCCACCAACACATCGAATGACTTATAGGGATTTAGCACAACAACGTACACCTCAAACAGTGAGTTACGACATATTTAAAGAGCCTCTTACAGACTGTAGATATGATCCAGTACCCGGTAAAGACGACAGAATGATGCTGTCATCAGTACGTCTACGACGAGTTGCAAACTATTTAATGTTACTACCAGGAATGATCGAGCATCTAGACAGAATATATCTTTTTGTCCAAACGGGGCAAGGCCCGGAAAGTATTGGCGAGGCCATGGCACACCAGAAAGTTGACACTCAAAAAATGATATTACGTTTCTTCATAAACTGCTTGATAAGAGACCAAGATAGGCCCGGTGTAGACCAGGAAGAAATGAAAGCACTTAACAAATGGGGCCAGAATATAGCAGACGGAAAACATGATAAACAAAGCTGTATAGAAAATATGTATCGACGGATTCGAAAAGCAGTAGAACAAATACACGAAAGAAGACAGCCCGAAAGGGAAATAGATACAGACAAGAATGAATCCTCGGAGGAGGAACAACCAGAAACAGCAACAGGAACAGTGCAGTTACCAGCTAGAGAAATGATAGCATATGTAGGTAAGGGAAGATACTTTAATAATAGTATGCGTCCAGTACGTCCAGAAAGTAAGAGAGTTTTTCAAGCAGCCATGTCAAATCCAAAGACCCCTGAACACCTATTTCAGGCTACCGATAAAATACTTCAAGAACAAATGGGGTACCATGTACTCGATTCCATGGATGAACAAGAATTAGCCAGGTCAGCAGTACAATGGGCTGACAGTCCTGATAAATATGGGGATGACGCGTTAGCACAAACGTTTTTGAATCTTTCCCCTGGTGAACAGCGTCTAGCTGGTATGTACATGATACAACACCTCCTTATATTGTATAAAAGCCAACACTCTGATCCTGGTCCCCTACCTGATATATTAATAGAACTACTCATGAATAAATGGAGAGGCCTAGGTACCGATTTAATTAAAGTAATTCTAGAACATCGGCACAGATATAGTGCCTTCCTGTGTCCACAGTTTGATCCAGCTCCACCCATAGAAAGAAAAGCGTATTACATAGACAGACAGAATCCCTTACGAGAAGTGCACCCAGTCAGGAATGATGATAATACTTTTAGACGCATGTTTGTATACACACCCATAACTAAAATAGAACTATTGGAAATGAAGAAATTAGTGCCCAGCCATGACAAAGATCCAGCAGGTTTTCACCGTGAAATAAAAGACATGTTACTCATGGGTGATTATACCTATCCTGATATCATGAAAATATTGAAAGTAGTTTTGCCTGCCGGTATTTACGAGAAACTCAAAGAAAAAGAATGGGAGGTGGGAGAGCAAAAGATTGATTGGGCTGCATTAGAAAACGAAGAAAACACTCAAACTCCAGGCCTAGGGCTTGGGGACAAAACTAAAGCATTACCAGGATTGTTAGTACAAGTGTTGCCACGTTTATTGGCAACGAAAAAGGAAGACTGGGATGCAATCTCAGCCTGCAAACAGAAACCCGATGAAGACACTAGTGATTTTTATTCCCGATTTGAGAAATGTTTCATTATTAATAGTGGCCTGAAAGCAAGTAGCGAGTCATATCCCCATCTTTTTGTATCCAAATTAGTCGAGAATTCCCTGCCCCAGGTTAAGAACCGAGTACTGAAAGTCGAGAGCACCTGGCAAGCTAATACCCCTTCACAAATGTTACAAATGTTACAATACCACCAGAATAGAATTAGAGAAGAACATGAACACGAACAAAGACGTATGAAAGACACGAAAATGAAAATGCTAGTTGCTCAGTCAGTTCCAGCTGACGGTAATAAAAAGGGTATGACACAGTCCAATAATTCAGCAGCTCCTGTTAAAGGGACATGCAACTACTGTAAGCAGCCAGGTCACTATATAAACGATTGTGCAGGTTTGAAACATAATATCTCTACGGGTAAAACCAAAGAGAGACCACGTCCACCTAGACAAGATCAAGCCCAACAACAAGTACCCCAGAACGTACAGCCTATGCATGCTTCTCAACAGACAGTACAGACCGTAGCAGTACCACAGTCACAGCCCATCACCGCAACACAAAACACGACACAACAAATGTACCAGTATGCACAAAATGATTATCCCGATTATCAGCGATACACATGAAACAGCCTAGAGAGGGAGGTTGGCTTGCCTCTTATTGAGGTTCCTGTAGATCAAGAAGGTCCTTATGTACATAGTCAAGTATTAGGGAAAGACAGAAAGTTTTTAATTGATACAGGGGCAAGCAGGACAACTATAAGTCACGACGAGGTTCCAGGGGCACTCCTCTCAGGCTCACAGAATGTTTCCCTTGGATTTTCAGGAAAGCCTATTGTTAATGAAGTGTCGCAACCACTTCCCCTCGCAGTTGGTCCATTGACACGTACTACAGATTTACTACTTACAAGATCATGTCCAGAAAACTTGTTAGGTATAAAGACACTGAAAGCTCTAGGAGCTGTGATTTGCTGTTCTCCGGAAGGAGTAAGATTGTTCCTACGTGACTTTAAGGGTCACTATGTGTTGAGAGATATTGATCCCAGATTACAGAATGTTCCTGCACATTTATGGGCACAAGGCCCCACTGATGTAGGTTGTATGCACATTACACCATATCGAGTCACGCTCAAGCCAGGAGTGGTATTACCACGAATGCGGCAATACAAGTTACCCCCAGATGCTGTAGTAGCTTTACTGAAAATCATTGACGAGCTCATTGCACAAGGAGTGGTTGTGGAAACCGACTCCAATCTCTGTAATTCCCCCATCATCCCGATCCTTAAACGTACTGATCCAAATGCACCCCCAGTTTATCGATTAGTTATCGATTTACGCGAATTAAATAAATGCATTGTGCCACAGTATTCTGTGGTCCCAGATATCTCTTCATTATTGACTGCTATTGATTCAGAAGCAACGTTCTTTACTGTAATTGACCTCAAGAACGCTTTCTTTAGTGTCCCAATTGATCCGGAAAGCCAATATCTTTTCGGATTCTGTTTAAATGGACGAAGCTTCAAATTTGCACGCGCACCTCAAGGATTCACAGAAAGCCCCAGCATCTACAGCCAAGCACTGAAAAGACAACTTGACAGTATTCACATGCCTGAAAACACTGCCCTGCTTCAGTATGTTGATGATCTACTGATCACCGCCCGAAGCGAACATGAATGTGAACGAGCATCACTGACGGTTTTACATTTTCTGGCCGACAAGGGGCACAAGGTGTCCCCTTCAAAGCTTCAATTCTGTGTTCAGCAAGTTGTGTACCTTGGGCACTTGCTGTCCAAAGGGGGGAGACAGCTCACACCTGATCGCATCCAGTTAATTGTAAACATGTCACCACCGAAGACACAAAAGGAGGTGCGGGCCTTCATAGGCCTCACTTCTTACTGCAGACAATGGATTCCCCAGTACGCATTTCTAGCAAAGCCACTCATACAGTTGACAACTCAGGAGGCAGCGTCTTCGACTGTCCTCCCTTGGACTCAGGAACATACACAAGCTTTTGAAGACTTAAAGAAAGCTTTATGCCAAGCACCTGTTTTAGCAACACCATGTTACAGCAAGCCATTTACACTTTTTGTTACAGAACGTGAATGTACTGCATTGTCAGTACTCACTCAGGAACAAGCAGGTTCACACAAACCGTGTGCTTACTTTTCTAGCACATTGGATCCAGTAGCCCAGGCTCTGCCTGCGTGCTTGAAATCAGTAGCAGCGACAGCTTTAGCAATCAGACAAAGTGATTCCATAGTGTTAGGACACCAATTGACAGTGCAAGTTCCACATTCCGTGGAAGTTCTTTTAAACCGAACACAGACTCAGCACTTGACTATAGCACGACTGACAGGTTATGAATTGACATTGTTTCAGCCACACATAGAAATCAGACGCTGTAATACATTGAATCCCGCTACACTTCTGCCATTAAGTGAAACAGACCCATTGGCACATGATTGTATTGAAATAATTACTATTACGACGAAACCCAGACAAGACTTGACAGACACTCCATTACCAGATCCAGACCTAACACTTTATGTGGATGGTTCATGCATGAGAACAAGTACAGGAGAGTTAGTGGCCGCCTACGCAGTCACAACAGAAACTGAAGTCATAGAAACGAATTGTATTGACACCCTGTCAGCTCAAGCAGCAGAGCTCATCGCTCTGACACAAGCCTGTATTCAAGCCAGAAATAAGAGAGTTAACATATATACAGATTCACGTTATTCATTTGGAGTCGTACACGACTTCGGTGTCCTCTGGTGAGAGAGAGGTTATTTGACTTCTCACGGTGCCAAAATTCAACACGGTCCCCTCATTCAAGCACTGTTAGATGCAATACATCTGCCTACAGCCATATCCATCATGAAGTGCAAGGCACATACGAAAGTCACTGATATCATTTCCCAGGGTAACGACCTGGCAGACCGAACAGCCACAGACAGCTCAGAATCAGACTTACGCAACTGACTTGACAAAGACAATAGTCTCGACACGGCACACTGCATGACAGTTAAGGATCCCGCACTAGATGTAATTGACATACAGACACATGCTACTCCAGACGAAATAAAGAAATGGACTGAACTAGGAGGGGTCCAGACAGATCAGGGGTGGATGACGAAGGGAAAAGCCACATGGTTTCTCCCCGACTCTATGGTTCAAGTTATGATCAATACTGCACATAGTCCAGCACATCTGGGAGAAAAAGCTATGTTAGACAGTTTACAGAATCTCTGGTATAACAAACATTTACGAGCAGCAGCGAAACAGAAAGTGCGTACTTGCATGATTTGTTGTCAGTTCAACCCAGGTAAAAGCATTCCTGTAGAGCAAGGTGGATTTCATCCTCCCGATTACCCTTTTGAAGTCCTCCAGATGGATTATATCCAGATGGAACGTTGTCGAGGATTCAAATATGTCCTCGTAGTTGTATGTGCACTTTCCCGTTGGACAGAAGCATATCCAGTCCCAGATTACACTGCTCCGACCACTGCCAAGCAGCTGGTACGTGAATTCTTCCCCAGGTATGGTTTGCCCCGTATTGTATATTCAGATAACGGTCAGCCATTCTCGTCCGAGCTTGTGAAACAGGTTACACTCCTGCTCGGCTATCAGTGGAAGTTCCATTGTGTCCGACATCCCGAGGCAGCAGGTCTCGTGGAGCGTCACAATCAGACTCTGAAAATTCGTCTTGCCAAAATCTGTGTAGAAAAAGGCGTCGACTGGATAGTAGCTCTACCAGTCGCACTCTTTTACATGAGAATGATCGCACACTCTAGAACAGGGCTATCCCCGTACGAGGTGGTCTTTGGTAGGCCACCAAATATGTGGGGGACGCCTCTTCCTCGAAAAATTACCGATGTTGACTGTAATATGCTGACAGATTACCTTGCCTCCTTGATGTCTGCACTACAATCATGTCGTTCACAGGTCGCTGCAGCCTTTCCCGACAACACCGAGGTGAAGCCCCATGAAGTTGTTCCAGGCGATTTCGTCTTCGTAAGACATTTCAATAGGAGGAGTCCGCTGGAGCCCCGTTGGCAGACGCCGAAGCTAGTACTTTTGACCACAAGGACCGCGATAAAAGTGGAGGGCCGCAAGGGCTGGCTGCATTCGAGTCATGTCAAAAAGTTTCATGGACTACCGCCAGATTTGAATTCTCAGCCTTGCCCTCCTCCACAGACTGATACAAAACTCCCTCTGGTCGAGAAAACTTCTTCCCAGGAATATAAGTTGAAATTGAGGTCTAGCAAGTCAGACAGTTTAATTGTTTAAGTCCTCCCCTAGGTGAATCGGTTAGACGAGTCTCTGACATGTATCCCCTAGACCCCAATAGAGAGAGAGATAGACAGAAACAGCTCAAGAAACGTGAATATTGTAAATCACTTCGCAGCCACTGTATCGTGACACTATTGATTATGTTTTTTCTGAGTCTTTTGATTATTGCTGCAAGTATACTGTTGCATATATACTACCCTATTTTCAAACGTGCACATTCTCTCTTCAATGTTACTGCAGAACATTCTTTCAGTGAATTACCCCCGCATGAATTGTCTTACCGACTTGCGCTGCACAACAACACATTCATTAGTATGTTACATCATTCCCATCAGACCAGCAACGCTACAAATTGTTGGATATGTGGCCGACTCCCTCCCTATCAGAAATACAAGGGAGTTCTGCCCCTCTTTCCGTACCCGTTCACACACAATGGTTCCTGTGGTGCATGGTTTAGTTTGATTAATTCCTTAGATTCCAATTCCGTAGTTTACCAGGGCAACTGGGTATGGGGAAATCTGAACACCGTTTTGCATAAAGTATGTTTCCCTGACAAGGAGGGTCTCCCCAAAATGACAGGGACTGATCTAGAAAATGAAGTATATGGATTAGGTAACTTTACTCATGATTCTGAACGTTAAATCTGAAACAGCACCAGTCTTGCCTGCTATGTCAGTATTACCAGTCAAAGGTGAATTATGTGTTAGAAAGAATGGTTCAGTACACCTGGGTCATAGTAAATGTACTACTGTGATCGAATTCAGTGATAAAGGCAAGTCTACGTTTAAGGCTTCCCGTCATTCCTATTTCATTTGTGGTCATACCGCATATATACGCTTACCTCCAGATTGGGATGGCACCGGTTACATTGCATTCCTTCTGCCACTCGTTTTCCTAGCCCCTCCTGATTATCATAGGAATACTCATCTAGTACACAATAGACCCCAGAGAGATCTCCCGATTGTCGACTACACTGAAACGGCATGGGAGCAATATACAGTCTTCAATAAAGGTTTCTTTCCCTACTTAGGTGCTGTCTTTAATAGTAAGCTGATACGTAGATTAACTAGAACCCTCGAAGCAGTAGTGAATGAGACTACTTCCGCCCTAGGCAACTTAACGGGGGAGCAGTCTGCTATAGGGATTGTTGTTCTTCAAAATCGTCTTATCCTTGACGTCATCCTAGCAGATAGGGGCGGAGCCTGTAGGGTCATCGGATCGAGCTGCTGTGTTTTCATTCCAGAAAATGCGCCATCAGTATATAGAGCCATAACCCGTCTTCACAAGATTGCCAGTCAGATACACCAGAATCCAGGCACCTGGACGTGGTCCGGTTGGTTCTGGAGCGTGTTGTCAGCCTGGGGATGGAAGATCCTATCCTTCCTAGGTATTGCCCTTCTCATAGTATTCAGTTGTTGCCTATGTTTACAATGTGGGCCAGAGATTTGCGGCTTGTGCGCCACATCATGTATTCCTCATTCAAGTCCACGTTCAAAACACCGTAAGAAGAAAGAAGAGCAAATGATGTTACATGAACAGATTGATAGATTAATGAGGATTGATATATCATGAAGGGTCCGTAGGGGACAAGGAGGGAATGAGGAAATATGAATTTTTATGGTCAATTATGTCCCCTATCGTAGACCCCAACGGCTCCATGTACGTGCTTCAAGTACATGTATGTTCCCTCCACTTTTAGCTATGAAGACGCAAATACATTTACGTCCAACGTTAACATGTCCTCTTTCAGATCCACCATGAATGGGTCGGATATTCCGTTCCTAAGTGTGCCTTGCCAACGTCTTTACATGGTGCACTCTTCACGTTTTCCCTGGCTCAGGCGAGTTAGGCCCTGATTTCTGTCATCGAGTCTTTTCCTGCCTTCTGTCTCTGGATGCTGCAGCCTGAACCTGCATCTGTATTCCTGACCTTTGTCTTACTCCCTGCGCGGCTAGCGGTGCCAGACTCGGCCTGCTTGCCTGCCAAAACTGTATTTTGCCTTCAAGTTATCTGCTCCGCTCCTCGAAAATACATTCCTGTCTAGTAGTTTAGGTAAACATCCTTCCCAGCTGCAGAGTAAAGGGCCCGGCCTTTCTGTCTCCATGCAAGTAATTCCTTGCTCCTGTTACCATGGTAGGCCCATGGCCCCCACGCTACATGTAGACACGTAGACGCATATACACGCACTAGCAGTCAGTATAGAATAGCCTCTGCCCAAGAGACCTTTCCCTCTAGATAATACAGTTCTCCAAACACCCGATATTAGATATGATTTGGGATTAGGTTGTTCTGACACTCTAGACTTCTGTCTCCTCATGTAAGGCTAAATGTCAAGTCACCTTCACCCTCCAGTTCCACGTCAATTGCACATCATGCTGCTGCGCGCGCATCTCTGCCATGTATTTCTGCTGACACTGCAGGATTCTCCTATGGATCCACCCACTTGTGACACCTTTATGTGACGTTTCTAGTACACACCCTTGTGCACACCTTCTGTTCCGCCTTTTTTCATTACGTATATGTTTTCCTATCTCTCCTCTCAGCTGTTACGCCTTCTGCATCCATCACCACTGTAATGCCTTGACTATATATATGATATTCTGTCAATAAAGTATTGTCTATCCCTTCCTGAACCTTCGTGGTGATGGAATACGATTTGCCTGGTTCGAACCAATTCCTCTTTAAGGAATAAAACCCCTTTTAACCCCTTCCAGGCTCATGACGAGCTGGGCTCGTCATGGAGTAGCCTCCTCCCAGGCCGATGACGAGCCCAGCTCGTCATGAAGCATGGCATTTTGAAAATCTCAGCACAGCAGGGAAATATGCTTAGCAGCCATGGGGTTAAAACCTCAGATGCCACGGACTCTGCCTCTTATTTTTTCTGAGTTATTCTTATTGAACTTTACCGCATAAATTAAGTATAGGTAATTCAAATTTACCACAAATCTACACTGCAGACAGCAGGGTTCACAACTCGATTTCAGCTTTCCATGTGCACTACGAACAGCATTGACGTTAGCCTTGATTTATGAAAGGCAGAGACAATTTTGTTAAATGATGCAACAAAACACATTCCTCAATATATGTACTGAGTATTGCCTTCAAATGTACACTGCGATCAACAGAATTCACTACTTGATACCAGAAGCGCATCAGCTCTACGGACAATAATAAATTCATTCTCGATTTTTTAAGGCAGAGACAATTGTACTGTGTCCTCAGATTTTGTGAACTGTGACAAAAAAGCAGTCATTGATGTTTGTGTCGACTACTGCCTTCTATGTACACTGCGGACAGAGGGTTCACAACTTGAATTCAACTTTGCATCTACACTACGGACATTAGGGAATTCACCCTTCATTTATTTAATGCAGAGACAATTCTACTGTATGTGTTCAGCTTTTTTTAAAATAAGAGACAAAAATAATTCATCCATATCTGTGCTCAGTACTACCTTCGATCTACACTGCGGACAGCAGGGTTCACAACTTCAATTTCTGTTTTGAATCTATACTATGGACAGCATGAAATGTAGCCTTGATTTATTTTAGGTAGAGATAATTGTACTTTATGTCTTCATATTTTGTTAAAGGATATGCCAAAAAGAATTTATCAATGTTTGTGATGACTACTGCCTTCAATCTACATTGTGAGGGCTCACGATTAAGTTGGAATGGCGATTGAACATCACGCATTCCAGTAGGCAAGAGACATTGTACCAGTGCGACCTGCCCGAACCACGAATCATCGCAGGGTGCGCCCACGCTGAGTTCTTCAGGTACCACTAACTCACTGCACCACAAGTCATCTCCCCGTGGGCTTATTAAGGCAGAATTCACTAAGCAAAAAACATTGCTCCTAGTGCGGCCTGTCCAGACCATGCATCATCGCAGGTTATGTACACGCTCAGTGCCAAAGCTACTACTAACTCAGTGCACCATAATTCATCGCCACATGACTGTATTGAGTCAGATGTCTTATTTTGAAGAAAACATATCATAGTTTTTAAACATCTACTGCAACTTACTCCCGTAAAAGATAACCAGTATTTATAAGGAAAACTTGATTTTAAAGAGTTTGCTACCAGTGCATCCTGCTCGGACTACACATCATCCTAGGCCCCACAGAACCTTGTTGCTTCAGGTGCCACTAACTCTGTGCACCACTTATCATCGCTGGCTGCACACACACTAAATTACCAATATGTGCAGCTCTACTCAACGGCACTTGGCCGTGGGCTCTTGCTAACTGCTGCCTCCTGTCTACACTGCGGTCATCAGAGCTCACAATTAATTAGACTGTGGATTCAACTAAGTATAACATTTATCAAACCCTATACAATATCCCTTTAGTATGCTTTCTTTAAAAACTTCTTTTATCACTTATAGATGTAGTTGAATAATACAATTCACACTTCAAGTGCAAAGGCACACTTAATGATAGTCTACACTGGGACAGCATATGTCACAATTTGAATCTCATGTTTTCTTCATTGGAAACCTGAATTTCTTTTTTGGAGACAAAAATGACTACACCACTGGAAGAATCATCTGATTCTGATCATTTTGTTACTGAAGAATTGATAACCATCCATGGTATTTTTTTCCTCTCAAAGTACATGCAGTCTAGTATGCAACAGTCAATACTTTGAGTGCAGCCCGTTCAGACAATGTATCATCGCATGGTGAACACACGCTAAATACCAGACGTACCACTAACTCAGTACACCATACATAATCACCAAAAGCCTTTATAAAGGCAAAATTCAGTAGTCAAAAAACTTATCCCCAGAGCGACCTGCCTGGACCACGCATCCTCACAGGTTATGTACATGCTCAGTCCCAAAGTTAATAGTAACTCTGTGCACCATCATTCATCGCCACATGACCGTATTCAGTTAGAATTCAACTGATTCTTCATTCATTATTTATAGAGTGCAGTACCAAACAAAGTATTACGTCCCTCAAACTTACACAATATCCCTTTAGTGGCCTTCCTTTAAAAACTTCTTTTATATCAGTTCTAGGTTTAGTTGAAAACAAAATTCACGCTGCCAGTGCAAAGGCACAGTCAATGGTAGTCTACACTGCAGACAGCACAGGTCACAGCTTCAACTATAATATCTCTAAAACATACATATTTCGACAATGTATTCCATACATGTTTCATCTTTTATTTCAATCGTGATTACAGATCATGCAGTCCAGTAGGCAACACGCTGAGTACCATAAGTACCACTAACTCAGTGCATCATAGATAATTGCCACATGGCCTTATTAAGGCAAAATTCAGTAGTTAAAAGACATTCTTACCAGTGCGGTCTGCCTGAACCACGCATCATCGCAGGTTCCACACAAACCGACCCGATCTTAGTGCACCACAACTCATGAACCCTTTACGATAGAATCTTCTGTGTATTATTTCACATGTGGTGCTCCTACCTTTGGAGAGCAAAAGTCATAAATGATTGAATATCTATGTATGATATCATGATTACTATTCTACTTGTTACCAACAACAACGTAATAAAATGGAGTAAAGCACACGTGCCCGTACGCACTTCAACTATCTATCTGTGTCTGTGAATTTATTATGTTTGTAAAATGCTGTTCCTGCGCCCTACAACATTATATTGTGCTACAAATAGCGTATAGAACCATCTTACCTCTGACAGTTAATGTGGGCTATTCGTCCTTTTAAAAAAAATAATTTAGCATATTTATATAGCGCAAAGTCAACCCAAAACGAAATCAGCAATTTACATGAGCACCGTATTTAAAGTACATTTTCAGGCATGTGTAGATTACGCTGAGTAACATACGTACCACTAACTCAGTGCATCATAAATATTCGCCACATGGCCTTATTAATGCAAAATTCAGTAGCCAAAAGACATTCTTAGCAGTGCGGTCTGCCTGAACCACGCATCATCGCAGGTTCCACACAAACCGACCTGATCTTAGTGCACCACAACTCATGAACCCTTTACGATAGAATCTTCTGTATATTATTTCACATGTAGTGCTCCTACCTTTGGACAGTAAAAGTCATAAACAATTGAATATCTATGTATGATATCATGATTACTATTCTACTTGTTACCAACAACGTAATAAAATGGAGTCAAGCACACGTGCCCGTACACACTTCAACTATCTATCTGTGTCTGTGTATTTATTATGTTTGTAAAATGCTGTTCCTGCGCCCTACCACATTATATTGTGCTATACATAGCGTATAGAACCATCTTACCTCTGACAGTAAATGTGGGCTATTCCTTTTTCTTTAAAGAATTTTTTTAGCATATTTATATAGCGCAAAGTCAACCCAAAACGATATCAGCAATTTTAATGAGCACCGTATTTACAGTACATTTTCAGGCATATGTAGATTACGTCATTACTCTACAATAACAGGATGTGAACGCAACTCCGAGCCTTGAACACTGATTTCCAGCTCCAAGTTCGACAGTATACCTGAATGACCACATAAGTATATATAATATCTGCCTTTCATGTGCCAAAAACTGCAACTTAAACCTTTCACAGCCATGTATTACTACAGCTACAACACTGCACTGAATGTACAACAAACATTCATATTCACATAAATAAGTCATGTCCACCATCTTTTGCAACTATGAATGAGTATAGGGTTAGTGATACCCTGTACCTTCTATCTTAAGCCACATTGTGGGACTATACAGACATAATGACACATTTGCTTGTAAGACCTGGGTGACGGCAGCACTACAACACGACACCTGAACCAGTTGATTTCTCATATAGCTCACCACGGAACCACACCCATAGCTCCAGTGTCATCGTTCACAGCCTCGTGCAGCACTGGTATACATCAGGCCAGCCCACTCTGCTTATTCTACCAGGAAAAGACAACAAAGGTACGTACATGGGCCAGATTTCCATTGTAGTGATTTCTTTATTCCAGGTCTAGTTGTCACAACAGCACACACCTCATGGCTGGTATACACCCTCACCACACCCATCCAGCACATGCATCACAACACACGTGACATAACACACGTGACCCTACCAATAAAAAAGATGGGGCACACATGCTCCATGCCATTTTAGAGTTGCTCCCATTGCAAGCGCCATGATGGCCGGTCCTAGTGGTTCGGATGCCTCATGTAGGTCCGAACTACCGAACAATGGGTCCACCACCACATGTGTGGGCTCTTTGGTCACTGAGTTAGTGGAACCGCAATGACTGACCAGGTGAGGAACATGCGATGAAGATGGTTGCACAAGTATGTCCTTAGCCATAGCGATATCAAGACTCTGCACCATATCTGAGACTTCTTGATGGCAGAGCGGGACTGCATGATTTAGGAGGTGCCCTGTCCAAGAAAAGGTGAGCAGTGAGTACTGGTTGCGCAGCAGAGGGAGTACATGGGGTGCAGCAGACTGGATACAAAAAGGTGACGCAGTGATTTAGGGGTATGCAGTCCTGTATAAATACCGTATCTTATGGCATTTGTATTTTTTTTTCCAATGGCAGGAAAGTGTTTATAATTGGTCAAATATCCGGTGCTCGTGATGATCGTAACCACGTGCATCACTGCGCACCACTTGCTTTCACAACCGGATAAAAACATTACTACTATAGTATGTTTTTCAAAAATCGAAGCCTATTAAGCAAGTTGCAACTGTACAAATAGTTGTTTTCTAAATGCGGGAGTGAAGGTGTGTGGAAGGGCGATGTAATTCTACTCCAACATTAAGATAGTAACAATTACCAATCATAACAACTTTCTTTTACTATCTTTTAGATGTAGAGCTTTATGGTGCATAATATACCGGCACGTGCTGGAAGACACACCGGTGACAGTCACTCTCTCACTTCCTGTCTCCTTTGATAAAGTAATTATGCACAATGTTAACTTCCTTTTTATCTTACAGGTTGTGTTTCACAAATTGGCGTCCCCCCAACACCTCCAAAGCTCAACGTTTGAGGATTATGCGATGATGCTTGGCCATCGTAACAACATCTGAGGAGGCTGTTTTGACAAGTGGTGCACCCTCTTTGAATCACGCCAATGGCACAAGGTAAGCAAAGAAGCTTGTTTCCAAAACAATGACTAGTCACCTGTGGGCGGAGAGAGTGGGTAGTGTGCAGCAGCTTGACTGCGTAGGAATGTACAATTACCTCCGGGCAGTGAGAATAGATAGGTTGCAACAATCTGAGGGGCAGATTTACAAGCCCCTTGCGCCACTTTTGCGTCACTTTTAACATGGGAAAAGTGACATAAAAGTGGCACAAGGAGCTTGTAAATCTGCCCCTCAGTGCGCAAGAAAAAGCACTCACCTCCGGACTCTGGGAGTAAATGAGGGGCAACCGTCTGGATATGCAGTAATGAGAACTCACCGCTATGCAGTGGGAGTGCATGGGGTATAGTACTCTGGGAGAAAAAGAGGGCACAGATACCTTCTTGCAGTGGGAGTTGATGAAATACAGTATCCTGAGTGTACAAACACATAAAGCAAAAAGATACTTGTGTAGTTGTATGTACTCTGCTATTACTAACTTTATACTATCTTTCGGATCACTAAACTAGAGGGTGCACTATGAACCGGCATGTGCTTGGACACACAACGGAGGTAAAAAGGTGAGCTACAAAGATTTTCTCCAGTATTAAATGCTCCATCTATAACTTTTAATGTTGTTTTTTCTCTTTCTCTATTTCACTCTCTCTCACATTGTTTCTCTTTCTAATTTAAAGTTATGCACGCTGCTGTTCACTCTGCCGATAAAAAAAATCAAGGCTGAATTTAATACAGTCTTCAGTGTAGAACCAAAGCTGAGTTGAAATTGAGAACTCTGTTCACCACAGTGTTTACACAAGGTAAGCAGAGCTGCCTAGATACACAATGCCTCCGATTAAATGCGTTCCAAATAAAGAATATTGTCCTGCATAATGAAGTGATCTCTCACCTAATTCTGTCTCATCTCTGAATCATTTTAAAGACCTGTTGGTGCATATTGTAAATCTGACGCAGTAGGCACTTCCGTACAGACACCTCTAGAACGCGGGCCTATAGGAGAGGAGGAATGTATCAGGCACACTACAGACATGCAAATTAACTAATATTGCCAAGTGTTACCTTCATTTGTGATCGTTGACCTCATTCAGTCACATCGATCCAATATTAAACACTTAGGGGCCCATTGCGATGTCGGGCGGATCGCCACCGCCATGGTGTCGGTGGCGATCCGCCCGACATTATTGTCCACCCGCCACCCATTTCCCCAGCCATATTACTATGGCAGGGGGACCGCGGCGGACGTATACACCGTCCGCCGCTTTCCCGCCCCGGTCGCCTTGCGGCCGAGGCGTAAATTGTTTAATATCGTGGCGGTGCCTATGAGACACCGCCAGCCATATTATGATGGGCTTGCTGACATGCTTTTCCGTGGCACCACAGAAAGGCATGCAGCGACTTCCTGAGGGGGCCCGTTGAGGGCCCCCTGGGAGTCCTGTGGGGTGGGGGATGCACATGGGGGTACCTATGGTACCCCCCCGCATTTCAAAGAGCAACATGACAGGCGCCACGTGGTGCCTGTCATGTTGTGCTTTGAAATGCACAATGTCCATTTTTACCATTGCGGCGGGCGGCGCTTTTAGCACCGCATGCCGCAATGGTAAAAATACAGGATGCGCCCACCAGTGTGGCGGGCGCATCCTGATGCCCAAGGCGGGACCACCGCTCCTATGGCGGGCGGTCCCATTTTGCACGAGGATGGCGGGCAGGCAAAGTTCGCCGCCATCCTAATGGGGGCCCTATTTTCATTTTTGTTTTGCAGGTTACCTACCCTCCTTGCATTGGAGTCCATCGAAGATTTTTTTTATTATATTGTTATGTTGGAGTTATGTTTCTGGTTATTTATTATATTGTTATTTTAAAGTTATGTTTCTAGTTATTTATTGTTGTTTTAATGAAAGTTAATTAAAAAAGTATATACGTCTTATTTTTCTGACAACATTTTACTATTATTTCGTGTGATAATCATATGCTTACAAAACATTAAACAATTAAAATAGAAATGTATAATACTGAGGCTAACTCTTTACCAGTTCTTTACCAGAGTCTGCACCTGGGATTAACGGTTCCTATTGAAAAATTTTAAAACTCCAGCACAGTAACTGTTTCGATTAGCAACATTGTGTGTGTTCCATGAACTGTTACTATGGTAGCAGGCAGTAAGCAGTTTGGGGGTAGGGTTGAAAGGTACTGGCTGTACAGAAACCGTTATATTTACCCAGGATCCTCTACAAGACAGAAAGGAAAGCAAACTAAGACAGACACTGTGTAGCAGATTTAAAAGCTCCTTGCACCACTTTTGTGTCACTTTTCCCTTGTTAAAAGTGATGCAATAGTGACGCAAGGAACTTGTAAATCTGCCGCATTGCATATTAAACATGCTTCAGTCTACTTCAGGACAGATGCTAGGATCTGACATAAACCGCAATTAGCGAGAGTTTTCCTATCTGTCCTCAAAATGCTGTTGTCATACATTCCTCTTCCTTTTTATATTCTCATTGAAACACCTACCTTCCCACTGACAACACCTACATTTCAACTCATTGGAAAAAAGAGGTGAGCCCTTAGCAACCCGGCTGCTATCATGCACTAATGTATCTTAGCTTCACCTAGTAAATAGGGCGCTATCATTTTCACAGCATTTTTTGCTTTTTTACAAAAATTGCAGCGAAATGGCACTTTTTGATATTCCCTCAAGTTTGGTATGACACAACGGGAACCTCGAGTCCTGCCCTGCCATAGCAAACAGCACTGTGTGGGGGGTAGACACCCAGAGACACAGCAGGAGCCGCTCCTGGGGGGTGGTGTTCCCCAAACCTTTCAACTGCTCCAGAATGCAGAACACACGGCCCCCCTCCCAAAATATAAAAAAAAACAGATTGTGGAAATGTCTGGGGCTTAGACGGACCTTTGAGCTCCCTCACCTATTTATTTTGTAGCACCAAAGAATGGTCCCCTGGCTACAGGGCCCCTCTGGACCCCCATCAAATGTAATATTTTAGACCCCGGGATTTGGCCCTCCCAGGTAGCTAATGCTTTAAGAAGTACAGGAGCCCCCGCTTCGTTTATTATTTTTAGTACGGTGGATCCATGCATCCAACGCACGTTTCTCAGTTGTTTCCCTAAAAAAAAAGAAATATGGGGGGGGACCTTAGGGGTCTTTGAGGGACCCCATAAGCAGGTCTAGAGGATAAAAATGTTTCTTACATGCCCCCTTTATACACTTTAAACACTTGTCCCACTATTTTCTAGATCCTCGCTTCTACCGAGGCACAAAATGGCTACCAACAATTCCTGGTTTTGAATGTTAACAACCACTTGACAGCCAATTAGCATTCACTACGTCATTGGGAAAGTGCGCTTAGAGTGTGTGCAAGATGCGCGTATCCAATGAGGTCATAAGATATATATATATTTCTAATCGTAATTTTCTCAGGAACTACTGAAAGGATGTTCACCATGTAAGCAAAAGGTACTAGTCTGAACAAAGGACTACCACTTTACCAAATTTAGTGTAATTCCGTTCAGCCATTCGGGCTGTAGCCGTGATGAACAGTTCCTATGGAAAATTGCATGGGGAAAACACGTTTTTGTGGACCCCCCTTTTTTCTCAGCCCCTACTTCAAATGCAATATTTTAGACCCCGAGATTTCTCCTTCCCACGTAGCTAATTTTGTAAACAAGCACAGGAACCCGCGCTTCGTTTTTATGTTTTTTGACGGCGGATCCATGCACCCACCCACCGCACATTTCTCCATTTGTAAAAAATATGTATCTTTTTTGGGCACTAGAGGTCCTTGTGCGACCCCCTAAGCAGGTCTAGAGGGTCAAAATATTTTTTACCTGCCCGCTTTATACGTTTAAAACACTTGTTCCACTAATTTCTAGATCCTTGCTTCTACCGAGCCACAAAATGGCTGCTAAACTTCCTGGTTTCAAATGTTGACAACCACTTGACAGGCAATCAGTATTCTGCACGTGATCAGGACGGTGCGTTTATAATCCAAACATCCACCAAGGCCATAGATATATATGTACTTTTAATTGTAATTTTCTCAGGAACAAGTGAACAGATTTACACCATATAGGCAAAAGGCAAGAGTCTTAACCAAGGACTACAGCTTTGCCAAATGTTGTGTAATTCCGTTCTGCCGTTCGGGCTGTAGCCGGGATGAACAGAACCTATGGAAAATTGCATGGGGAAAACATGTTTTGGGACCCCCATTTTTTCTCAGCCCCCGCTTTATGAATCACTTTCAAGATAGGAACGGACCGGAACGCTCCACCAGTGAAAATTTCACAAAAATTCGTCAACCGGCATCAAAGGTATTCCAAATAGAATGTTGCAGTTTTCCTATGGAAAATAGATCCTAATTATAACTACCTACTGGCGACCGCCAGTAGGTAAAATATATATATATATATATATATTCACTGAAAAAAACATAGGTTTAAGACAGGTTATAGTTAGGAATTATCATTTAAAAAACTTGAGAAATTCACTGAAAAAACCATAGGTGATAGTTAGTTTTACTAACTTTAACTCGGGCACTCGCAATCCACTGCTGATGATGTCACATATTACATCATTCATGACATGGTCAGTGACATCACTTATGACATCACTGATGACATCTCAAATGACATCACTGATGTTATCACTGATGACATCATCCAGTGAATGTGGTTTGGTTTGTTATTTAAATATGTCTTATATGTATAGCAATCTGCATTGAAGAATGAGTGGATATATAAATATCTGAATAAAGGATTTATTAGCAGTGTGATTGACTGTTTACTTGACTAATGTATAGTGTCTCACTAAAAACATTGGATAGTGACTGAACTGTGTGAATATCTGTATTACTTTGTCAGTTGTTGTGAAAACTGCTGCACCTGTTGGTTACTAGCTTTGTGAAAGTCTATATTAGTTATTGATTAGTTAACTGAATATTTGTACGGGGGAGTGAATGTGTGTGTGGTTCGGTAGGGAGTGTGTGACTGCCCAAAGATGTGTGAATAGTTGATTCAGTAGGTATATGAGGTTAAGACTACATGTTATAACAGTTGTTTGGGTGACTGAATATCTTTAGGGGTGTGGTGATGAGCAAATATATCTCTCAATGATACATGTCCAACAAACTAGAAAAATAAAAGGCAGTATATGTGACATTTTTGTATATAAATAAGTGATTGTATGAGTGACTGTATGGATAACTATATACTTGTAATAGTGATTTTATAACACACTAAATATGAGTTACTATCTATATGGGGCAGAAGGGGGCTGGGGGCTGCATTTCCGGATTAGGGCAGTGTTGCTGGGGCAGAAGGGGGCTGGGGGCAACATTTCAGGTGTGGGTGCAGTCCCGCCCCGGCCCCGCCTGCCCCGACATTGCCCAGACCGCCTCCCGCCTGTCACTGACCATGTCATGAATGATGTAATATGTGACATCATCACCAGTGGATTGTGGGCGCGAGAGTTACAGTTAGTACAACTAACTATATTGGAGGAATTTCAATGGTTTTATGTGAGTGAAATGTCCAGCTGACTATAACACCCCTGAAACCTATGATTTTTCAATGAATTTCTAAGGTTTTTTAAATGCTAATTCCTAACTATAACATGTCTGAAACCTATGGATTTTTCAGTGAATTTATAAGGTTTTTTAAATGATAATTCCTAACTATAACCTGTCTGAAACCTATGTTTTTTCAGTGAATTTCAAAGGTTTTTTAAATGATAATTCCTAACTATAACATATGTGAAACCTCTGTTTTGTTCAGTGAATTTCAAAGGTTTTTTCAATGACAATTTTTAAATGTATCAATTGTTATATTTATTTCTTTGGAACTGATTTACTACATTTTTTAATCTATTTTTTTAGGTATCTTATATTTTACATTACATAACACATTTTAAATATTTTTTTTTAAATTACAATAAATATTTAATACATTTATTTTTTATATTTTTTACAATATTGTTATATTTTCTTTTTTTTACAATTTTTTTAACAGTCCCGCACCCAAAGTGCACCTCTCTCGATTACTGCATGGAACGTAGCTGCCATTTCACAATTGTTCTGTAGGATCCGCGTAGGGTGTGCGATGGGTACTTATTTTCATGCGCGATCGCTATGCGATCCGTACGCGACTTCACGCGCATACGCGACATATACGTATCATGCCACACTTGCGTGTTTCCAAATGTATGTCTTCAACGCGGTGGGCGTGCAAATTCTGCAAACTTTTTCGATATACAAAAAGATATACATATATGTTTATTATAAATATTAAGGCAAACAAAAATAATATTCTTTAGTTGTAATAAACTTATATTACTTTTAAATGGAATTTCGCAGAGTCGCGCTAGGTGCGTGTTGTGTGTACGCACCCAACGCGGATCCCATGTGACCAAAAAAAAGAGATTTGATTAGTTTATAACACTTACTGTTCTAACTATTGAAGAACCCCACCCATTTCAATTTCTCTTCTTGGACCTTCCTTAGGAGAAGACCTGTTCTGGGAAGAACCTCACTTTTTCTTCGTTGGAAATCTGAATTTCTTTTTTGGAGAAAAAAATGGCTACACTGCTGGAACAATCATCTGATTTTGATGATTTTGTTGCTGAACAATTTCTACCAGAACCTCCCCCACCTGAAAGGTACACACCCATTGTATGGAATTTTTTTATTTTTCCAAAGTAGCAAAAGAAATATAATGCCACGAAGGTGACTTGCAAAATTTGACAGGGAGATCCTAATAAAAAAAATACTCCTGTGGCACTGCTAGTATGCGCAAGCACCTCCAATCCCTGCATCCAGAGAACTATCTCACGAAGAATTTAGAAGACTGCACCAAAATGCACCTCCACCACCGGCAAAACCAAGTACCTCTGGGGTATCACCTTCAACATCACCACCAGACATACGTCCCCAATTTGTGAAAGTTAGAACGCACTGCGTGAAGTGCAATCGTTTAATTTGTTATGAGGAGCAGTCAGTAGACCTACTTTGTAGAGCAAGTGATAACCATCAATGCTAGTTTTTTTTATTCCTTCAAAGTTCATGGTTTTGTTCATCCTGTTGACATATTTTTTATTTTTTTTAAATAAAAAAAAGTACATAAAAGTACAAAAAACAAAAAAAGTTATTTTCAGAACTAAATACTTTGGTTAAAGAAAGAGCTAAATTTGTATGCTAGTGTATGAAAGTTTATATGAATCTATACGTACTACATAATTGAGTTAAGAATGCATTTATGGTGTATGGTGAATGCATAACTGCAGAACTATAATGAAGTGCTGTAGCGTAATACTGTAAGCTCTGTACCTACAGCATGCTAAGGTACTTCCGAACCACAGGGATGCAACATATATACATAGGTATATTGCAACTCTGTGCTTCTCTCTGCACTGCTGCTTAAACTACATCCATGTGGTGACATAGGGACCCTGTTGTAAGGGGTTTTAGGATTCGAGTGAATTTTCCCGATTCATGCCCTTATACAGGTACAATTCACACTGTCGTAATATAGGCATAGAAATCATTCCCTTATTTAGACATCGCCCATGCAGACCAAATACAGGCATGGCTACTTCCACCAATACCAAAACGTCACAATGATTTCTTGGAAAATCGGCTTAAGCAGTCAGGGACCTTTCCTTGCTTCAATATTGATTTGTCCAAGAACTCATGTACTTTTCAAAGAACTACTATTCCCTTGGAGTTCTTTCCTGACATTATTATGCTCGACTTTACGTCAAACTAGACACCTTCAAGGTGTAAATATGCCTTCACTTGCCTTAGCAAGACACGGTGGTTCGGAGCAGTTTGACTATCTACTCGCCCGACGCAGCTCGCTACAGCAAGTGCCGAAGGAAGTCGACCCTCCAGCTGACGCACTGATCTAGAGGCTGCATATCTCTTGGCGAGAATCCAGCTTCAGTGTTTCCAAGCTCCCTTTGCGGAGTGTTGGAAAATCGAGTTCCGAGACTGAGATACCAGACCTCCTTCATTCTAAACTAAAGGTATGGAGCTGATTAGAACATAGAAACACCTTGGATAGATTATTGGCAAAGAAAAACTAAACCTATGCTACACCACACTTACTTCTTCCCGCGTACTAGACTTAGGTTAGATACTTTGGGGTAGGCGTATTTTAGAAGCACCAGTTGAGTAATTTTAGCACTTGTTACTTATGTATGTATTTATATATGGTTTAGAAACCATACAATGCTCTTACAGTATTATTTTATAATATTGTTCTCGCTGTAACATTATACTTTGCAGTCTGCATTAAAATTGTAGCAGTTAACTTTACTTGCATGAGAAAAAAGACTGTTCAATAAAGCCTTTTATTGAAAACGCCTATCTCTCTATTTCTCTGCACCTCTGTAGAAACGAAGCATGCACAAGTGACTAGGTGAAATACTTATCTATTGTTTCCAAGACTCTAGAGATACTTTTCTTATTCTTGGGAAACAAAGTTGTCATGTTTATGCGGTTGGTAACTGGGTGTCTCCCAATAAAATGACCCTCATACACGTGTTTTCTGATTTTTCTTTCTTTTGGTAGCGGTATATAGTGTGTCCCCGCTTCTCTTAACACGTGCGTGCGTAATCCTTGTGTCAATTCTTTTGTGTGCACCCTCCACCAGGAGGCTTTACCTTTAGTTGAGGCAGTAGTGATCGTGGAAAAGTGGTCAAGTGAGTTATTTAAAAATAGTCCGGACAGCCAGTGAATGAATTTTATTAAGTCTGGATTTGGACTATTATAAAATTAGTAGTTCGTGCTGCTGTGGAATCGATTAAGGATTCTGGTGCACTTTAGTAGTTTGATAAAAAACGGTCGACATGTTTCAGCCTCAGTTGACAACTAGTCAGTAGGCTTTCTTCAGGACCAGGGGGTGAATTGGTGAACAATAGTGAAAGAATAGGTAAAATTATAACCTGATTCTTCAAGTGGTAGGAGGTCACAATGTACCTGTAAAGGGAAAAAAGCACACAACAACATGTAGGGAGAGAAAAGGGGGGGGGAGACACTTAATTATGTACAAATTGTACAAGCTCAAAATCATTTGATTTTGAAAAAAGAAACTGTAAAATGGCAATACTTAGCGCAGAATCACGTTAATTTCAGGCGTCAACCGAACCATTCTCATGCTGCAGCAACAGAGGGTGATTTTGCTATTCTGTAGTGCAGTGCCCTTAATTTTAAAATAATAGTGGTCTCCACAATACTCTTATTTGGTGTAGTGACATGCTTGTTTATCAGAGAGGACTGTGAGGTTGGTGTATTCAATTGTGGGGGAATATGCGGTTATTGTGAAAAAAGGTGGTATTTTTATATTGGTCCAAAAAGTCTATGTATCATTTTTGGCCATAATGGCATGAAGATCAGATGTTGTTTATAGACATACGATGTACCGTGGTACTTAATTCGACCTATTTAAATTCCCTCCAAAATAGTGCTTCAATAGGATAAAAGTAATCCTTTCATATGCGGTGTGAGGATACTCGGGCCCATGATTGGATCTTAAAATCGTGCCTACCTCTATGTTTTGTAGGTTATTACTTCATCGGGGAAGGGGGGCGTGAAGAGGGAGGTATTGCTGTAGAAAGTAAAGCATGATAACAGTTAGTTTCGGCGGAGTATACTTGCGCTTGGATCTCCGAATATACGGCGCCTCCGTTTCGTACCTTCAACCTTCGTCTCCCCGCCTGCAGCATGTGCTGTCTCTGCCACGATTCACCCGGAAGTGGTGACGGGAGTAAAACCGGATGTATATTGCTCCCCTGATCATAGAAATAGAGAAGATCTTTTGCGAAATGACTAGTATTGTGATGAAATACTTATAAGAGATAGTAATGCGTATGCTATTAAGCAAATTGCGGGAATCTATTACTGAATTTGTAGAGCTCGTGGTCTCATAGCAAATTAGATTCCATACATTTCTTATTAGTAGTGTGTTGTGACAAATGTTTATTTGTAATGACAACAAATAACGAGACCTTAAAAATGAGGGGGGTTCCAAATAATGTAAGAGTATCCATGGTGCCAAATATGTTTTGGTGCCAAATATATTTTAGGGCATTAAATGATGTTTCTGTGATTTAGTCTCCAGTATTAAGAGATGGTCTGCAATATAGGGAATTGGTGTGGGATTTATACAAGGAGCGAAGTAATTTAGGTGCCTCAATTGATCTACCTAAATTCAATTATCTATTGAGGGATAGCCATGGAATAGAATCATTGAGGCCGATGGTGCCTGTCTTGAGTCTATGCACCCAACGCTGTTCTTTTTCGAACAGAATTTTGGCTGCATTTCTATCTATGGTTTCCAAGGTCTCTAGTATGACCCACTGTAGGTCATTTGCCGTGTGGCCCAATTCTTTGTAATGAGTGGACCTCTTAGTGGTAGTTCTTTTGCAATTCACATTACTGTGATGCTCATACAGTCGTTGTTTTGTCTTTCGGCAGGTCATGCCGATATATCTCATCTGACATGGACAGGTTATCATATAGATAACATGGCTAGTGTTGCAGTTGGTATGTCTTTTTAATTTCCAAGTCAGATCAGGGAGTAGTTGTAACTCTTTGGTGGGTTTTGTAGTTCCACAAGCTGATCAGGTGCCGCAAGGGTAATGTCCTGTTACTGGGACGGTATTCCATATTCCAGGTTGTTCTTTTCTTTTCTTTGGTGGCAGTCTGGTGTGTACTAACAGGTCTTTTAGATTTCGGCTTCTTCTGTTAGCAAAACGAGGTTTTGGCCAGTCCAGATTGTTTGATGTGATTATTTTCCAGTTTTTGTTAATTATTTCTTTGACCTTATTTGTGACTGGACTGTAAGTAGTGACACATGTGGTCCTGTTATCCTGCGTCTTCGGATGTGTTTTCAAAAGTGTTTCTCTAGGTTGATTACGAGCACGTTTTCTGCAGGAAAGGATCACCTTTTTAGGATACTCGTGAACTGTGAGTTTGTCGCAGAGTTCATTTGCTTGGTTCTTGTAGTCACTTATCAGGCTGCAGTTTCTCCTAAGACGGAGAAACTGACTGTAAGGGAGATTCTCCCGTAGAGGTCGGGGTGGAAGCTTTTAAAAGACAGTAAGCTATTTTTGGCTGTGGGTTTGAAGAATGTTTTGGTTTGTAATGAGTTATTTTCTGCAAAGATAGTTATGTCTAGAAAATCTAGCGTCTTCTTATTGGCAGTATAAGTAAATTTCAAACATTCATCTTGATTGTTTAGCCACTGGTGAAAGTTCTTCAGGGTCTGGCTATCTCCTTTTCAAAGTAGCAGAATATCGTCTATATATCTTTTCCAAAAGATAATATGACCAAGGAAAGGGTTATTCTCATTTTGAACAAACATGTCCTCAAAGGTGCTCACGTACAGACCTGCCACGCTCAGGGAAAATGTACTGCCCATTGAAGTTGGAAAATGTACTGCCCATGATTGGATCTTAAAATCGTGCCTACCTCTATGTTTTGTAGGTTATTACTTCATCGGGGAAGGGGGGCGTGAAGAGGGGGGTATTGCTGTAGAAAGTAAAGCATGGTAACAGTTAGTTTCGGCGGAGTATACTTGCGCTTGGATCTCCGGATATACGGCGCCTCCGTTTCGTACCTTCAACCTTCGTCTCTCTGCCTGCAGCATGTGCTGTCTCTGCCACGATTCACCCGGAAGTGGTGACTGGAGTAAAACCAGATGTATATTGCTCCCCTGATCATAGAAATAGAGAAGATCTTTTGCGAAATGACTAGTATTGTGATGAAATACTTATAATAGATAGTAATTCGTATGCTATTAAGCAAATTGCGGGAATCTATTACTGAATTTGTAGAGCTTGTGGTCTCATAGCAAATTAGATTCCATACATTTCTTATTAGTAGTGTGTTGTGACAAATGTTTATTTGTAATGACAACAAATAACGAGACCTTAAAAACGGGGGGTTCCAAATAATTTTAGAGTATCCATGGTGCCAAATATGTTTTTGTGCCAAATATATTTTAGGGCATTAAATGATGTTTCTGTGATTAAGTCTCCAGTATTAAGAGATGGTCTGCAATATAGGGAATTAGTGTGGGATTTATACAAGGAGCGAAGTAATGTAGGTGCCTCAATTGATCTACCTAAATTCAATTATCTATTGAGGGATAGCCATGGAATAGAATCATTGAGGCCAGTGGTGTCTGTCTTGAGTCTATGCATCCAACGCTGTTCTTTTTCGAACAGGATTTTGGCTGCATTTCTATCTATGGTTTCCAAGGTCTCTAGTATGACCCACTGTAGGTCATTTGCCGTGTGGCCCAATTCTTTGTAGTGAGTGGACCTCTTAGTGGTAGTTCTTTTGCAATTCACATTACTGTGATGCTCATACAGTCGTTGTTTTGTCTTTCGGCAGGTCATGCCGATATATCTCATCTGACATGGACAGGTTATCATATAGATAACATGGCTAGTGTTGCAGTTGGTATGTCTTTTTAATTTCCAAGTCAGATCAGGGAGTAGTTGTAACTCTTTGGTGGGTTTTGTAGTTCCACAAGCTGAGCAGGTGCCGCAAGGGTAATGTCCTGTTACTGGGACGGTATTCCATATTCCAGGTTGTTCTTTTCTTTTCTTTGGTGGCAGTCTGGTGTGTACTAACAGGTCTTTTAGATTTCGGCTTCTTCTGTTAGCAAAACGAGGTTTTGGCCAGTCCAGATTGTTTGATGTGATTATTTTCCAGTTTTTGTTAATTATTTCTTTGACCTTATTTGTGACTGGACTGTAAGTAGTGACACATGTGGTCCTGTTATCCTGCGTCTTCGGATGTGTTTTCAAAAGTGTTTCTCTAGGTTGATTACGAGCACGTTTTCTGCAGGAAAGGATCACCTTTTTAGGATACTCGCGAACTGTGAGTTTGTCGCAGAGTTCATTTGCTTGGTTCTTGTAGTCACTTATCAGGCTGCAGTTTCTCCTAAGACGGAGAAACTGACTGTAAGGGAGATTCTCCCGTAGAGGTCGGGGTGGAAGCTTTTAAAAGACAGTAAGCTATTTTTGGCTATGGGTTTGAAGAATGTTTTGGTTTGTAATGAGTTATTTTCTGCAAAGATAGTTATGTCTAGAAAATCTAGCGTCTTCTTATTGGCGGTATATGTAAATTTCAAACATTCATCTTGATTGTTTAGCCACTGGTGAAAGTTCTTCAGGGTCTGGCTATCTCCTTTCCAAATTAGCAGAATATCGTCTATATATCTTTTCCAAATGATAATATGACCAAGGAAAGGGTTATTCTCATTTTGAACAAACATGTCCTCAAAGGTGCTCACGTACAGACCTGCCACGCTCGGGGAAAATGTACTGCCCATTGAAGTTGGAAAATGTACTGCCCATGATTGGATCTTAAAATCGTGCCTACCTCTATGTTTTGTAGGTTATTACTTCATCGGGGAAGGGGGGCGTGAAGAGGGAGGTCTTGCTGTAGAAAGTAAAGCATGGTAACAGTTAGTTTCGGCGGAGTATACTTGCGCTTGGATCTCCGGATATACGGCGCCTCCGTTTCGTACCTTCAACCTTCGTCTCTCTGCCTGCAGCATGTGCTGTCTCTGCCACGATTCACCCGGAAGTGGTGACTGGAGTAAAACCAGATGTATATTGCTCCCCTGATCATAGAAATAGAGAAGATCTTTTGCGAAATGACTAGTATTGTGATGAAATACTTATAATAGATCGTAATACGTATGCTATTAAGCAAATTGCGGGAATCTATTACTGAATTTGTAGAGCTTGTGGTCTCATAGCAAATTAGATTCCATACATTTCTTATTAGTAGTGTGTTGTGACAAATGTTTATTTGTAATGACAACAAATAACGAGACCTTAAAAACGGGGGGGTTCCAAATAATTTAAGAGTATCCATGGTGCCAAATATGTTTTTGTGCCAAATATATTTTAGGGCATTAAATGATGTTTCTGTGATTTAGTCTCCAGTATTAAGAGATGGTCTGCAATATAGGGAATTTGTGTGGGATTTATACAAGGAGCGAAGTAATTTAGGTGCCTCAATTGATCTACCTAAATTCAAGTATCTATTGAGGGATAGCCATGGAATTGAATCATTGAGGCCGATGGTGTCTGTCTTGAGTCTATGCACCCGACTCTGTTCTTGTTCAAACAGGATTTTGGCTGCATTTCTATATATGGTTTCCAAGGTCTCTAGTATGACCCACTGTAGGTCATTTGCCGCGTGGCCCAATTCTTTGTAGTGAGTGGACATCTTAGTGGTAGATCTTTTGCAATTCACATTACTGCGATGCTCATACAGTCGTTGTTTTGTCTTTCAGCAGGTCATGCCGATATATCTCATCTGACATGGACAGGTTATCATATAGATAACATGGCTAGTGTTGCAGTTGGTATGTCTTTTTAATTTCCAAGTCAGATCAGGGAGTAGTTGTAACTCTTTGGTGGGTTTTGTAGTTCCACAAACTGAGCAGGTGCTGCAAGGGAAATGTCCTGTTACTGGGACGGTATTCCATATTCCAGGTTGTTCTTTTCTTTTCTTTTCTTTGGTGGGGGTCTGGTGTGTACTAACATATCTTTTAGATTTCGGCTTCTTCTGTTAGCAAAACGTGGTTTTGGCCAGTCCAGATTGTTTGATGTGATTATTTTCCAGTTTTTGTTAATTATTTTTTTGACCTTATTTGTGACTGGACTGTAAGTAGTGACACATGTGGTCCTGTTATCCTGTGTCTTTGGATGTGTTTCCAAAAGTGTTTCTCTAGGTTGATTACGAGCACGTTTTCTGCAGGAAAGGATCACCTTTTTCTGATATTCTCGAACTGTGAGTTTGTCGCAGAGGTCATTTGCTTGGTTCTTGTAGTCACTTATCAGGCTGCAGTTTCTCCTAAGACGGAGAAACTGACTGTAAGGGAGATTCTCCCGTAGAGGTCGGGGTGAAAGCTTTTAAAAGACAGTAAGCTATTTTTGGCTGTGGGTTTGAAGAATGTTTTTTATTTGTAAAGAGTTATTTTCTGCAAAGATAGTTATGTCTAGAAAATCTAGCGTCTTCTTATTGGCAGTATATGAAAATTTCAAACATTCATCTTGATTGTTTAGAAACTGGTGAAAGTTCTTCAGGGTCTGGCTTTCTCCTTTCCAAATTAGCAGAATATAGTCTATATATCTTTTCCAAAAGATAATATGACCAAGGAAAGGGTTATTCTCATTTTGAACAAACATGTCCTCAAAGGTGCTCACGTATAGACCTGCCACTGTCGGGGCAAATGTACTGCCCATTGAAGTTCCATGGCGTTGGAGGAAAAAGGGTATCTTTGTACATGAAATTTTTTTCGGTCAAGGCCAATCTGCAGCATTCTAGTATAAAATGTGTAGGGGTTTTGTATGGCCAATCAATACCGAAGAGGATGGTCTCTAGAATCTCCAATGTTTTCTGTTGTGGTAGGCTCGTGTAGAGGCTCTCTACATCTAGCCCTACTAGGAGCATTGTGTCTTCAGAATATTCAAAGGTAGTGAGTAAGTTAAGGAGATCTCTCGTATCTTTAAGGTACGTGGGAGTTTTTTGGACCAAAGGTCTCAGATACTGATCTGCAAATTCTGACAGTGGTTCTAGAGTGGAATTGATTCCGGAGACAATTGGTCTTCCTGGGGGTGGTATTTTACCTTTATGCGTTTTTGGTAGAGAGTAAAAGTATGGTATTGTTGGTGACTTGGTTTCCAGGTAGTCCGCTTCTTTTTTAGACAGCCAGTTATTGGCCTCTGCTTCCTCAATCATAAGTGATACTGTTCTTTGTAGACGTGCTGTAGGATCTATTGTAAGCACTTCATAGAATTTTGTATCAGCTAATAGATCTGTGCATTGTTTGTCGTATCCTTCTGTGGTTAGTAGTACTATACCTCCACCCTTATCCGTCGGTTTGATTATGATTTCTTTATCATTCCGGAGATCCCTTAGGGCCCATTGTTCCGCCTTAGTGATGTTCTGGAAATTTTTTTGAGGTTGTTGATTCAAGTCGTCCAGTTCCTTCATTATAGCCTGTTCAAAAGTACAGATTTCAATAGGGACTTGTGAATTTGAAGGGCAGAAGTTGGACTTATTTCTCAGAGTTGTATCTCCTTCTTGGGGTAGTGGTGTTTCGTCCTTAAAAAAGGCTTTCAGTTTTAAGGTACGGCAAAAGTCAGCTAGTTCGCATTTTGTTTTGAAGATGTCTGTTTTTGGAGTGGGTACATAGCCGAGACCTTTGTTTAAGACACTGATCTGATCTTTTGTGAGGATTTTATTTGTCAAATTTATGATGAGGTCGTTGGACCGGGTCCTGTCTTGGCCTTGGTCACACTCCTGGTTTGGACCTGTCTTGTCTGGTCGGACCAGGTTACTCCTTTTTGCCTTGATCGGCGGTTGGATCGGCCGTTCCCTAAAAAAGGAATTCCTTGTTGGTAATTCTGACCTCCTTGTGACTGCATTTGGTGATTTAGAGGTAATTGAAAGTAGGGGTTTGGCCATCCTTGGAATAATGGGTTGAAAGGGTGGAAGGGCATGCCTTGTCCACTGTTCTGGAAGTATGGAGGACGTCCTGAGGTATTGTAGCCTCTCCTATATCCTCTTTTGTTCCGAAAGTTTCCTCTACCTCGGTTTGACTGTTCATCTCCGCTCTGGTCTGAACTATTATTGGATGAAGCGCTGCTGGAGTCGAAATTTTTAGTATTCTCATTGGGTTTATAATCCTTGCTACTGTACGGATGTATTCGTTCTAGAGAGAATCTCTTGAGTTCTTTTGCCAGTTTTTGTAGCTTTATTTGCGTCAGGTATTCTTGACTCTCCTTCATCTCTTTGTTGATTTCTTCCAGGCGGTTTTTATAGATGGTTATATTTACGGTGTTATTCAATTTGGTCTCTAGGATTTCTATCTTTACTGTTAGTTCATTCGTTAGTCTTGTTGCAGTTTTTATTATTAAGACTAAATAGTCTCTGGTGCACTTCCAGGAGATGGCAGACCAATCTTTCCTGAAAGCAAGGTCCTTAAGAAAGATTCTTGGCGCATTTGTTACCCATAGTCCTCTTGGTGCTGCATTGACCCGGAGATATTCGGTCATTATTATTCCGTGTACGACCGTTCGTACTTGTTCCTACTTAGCTTCGCTTAACTCGTCCCATTCCGCCGTTGAAGATAGAGTCTGGGTGAGGTCACCTTCCATGAGTAGTGGTGGTCTGGCAAGTATTTCGTCAATATCCTCAGAGGTGTAACTGAGTCCAAAACTTCCTGCCATGATGGCTTATCTAGGCAGGGTAAACTTGTAGGGAATGAACGTTTATTCAATTCCCTATGTGAAGATCTCCCACAGCTGCGCGCTGCTTGTCATGGATAATCAGTTTGAGGGGGAGAAAGAGATTGGATCCTTTTAGTCTCCTTTCAATTATTTCTCATCAGTTTGGGGAAAGGATCACTTGTCCTGCGTAAACCAAGGTCTGCAGGTTGGTAACTGGGTGTCTCCCAATAAAATGACCCTCATACACGTGTTTTCTGATTTTTCTTTCTTTTGGTAGCGGTATATAGTGTGTCCCCGCTTCTCTTAACACGTGCGTGCATAATCCTTGGGTCAATTCTTTTGTGTGCACCCTCCACCAGGAGGCTTTACCTTTAGTTGAGGCAGTAGTGATTGTGGAAAAGTGGTCAAGTGATAAGGGAAGTGGTGAGTTATTTAAAAATAGTCCAGACAGCCAGTGAATGAATTTTATTAAGTCTGGATTCAGACTATTATAAAATTAGTAGTTCGTGCTGCTGTGGAATCGATTAAGGATTCTGGCGCACTTTAGTAGTTTGATAAAAAACGGTCGACATGTTTCAGCCTCAGTTGACAACTAGTCAGTAGGCTTTCTTCAGGACCAGGGGGTGAATTGGTGAACAATAGTGAAAGACCTAGTCGACCTACTTCTAATCTATAGAATATATTATTCCAATGCGCAAAGCCTATAGGGAATATAGGAACTACACTACATGGCACCCAACGTTTGGTAAGGCACTAATTTAACGCTAGATACTAAAGTAACTCAGTCTTGCTTTTCTCAGAGACCCCTTTTTCCCGTAAAATATTCCAATAGATGTCTGGAGTGTGTAAAAAGGATAAAATATCCGCCATAACTGAGTAGGACGGAAATCCTATGTATTAGTTTTTGGTTTGTTCAACGTTGAAGGATACAGTGTTCTAAAATATTGTGCACCTTATCTTTGTTTCCTTGAAACTTGCTCTGCAACTTTCATTAAACAATGACTGAAGACGACAACAACGCAACCGGAGGAGCTGCAACCCTACACTGGCCTAGACGTTATAGGTTTCCAACAAGATGACTTGGATGCTATAATCATCCCAGAAAGTTTAACGAAAGCCATCACTATAAAACTCATACCAAATGGCCTATCATCAAGAGGTGGTAGGGTAATTTTTGTGATAGAGGCACACGAATATCGTCAGACAGAGGTATTCTATTCATGGATTATCTACCCTGAGGCAAATTCAGTAACTGTTGTGTTTCACTTCTACAAAGTAGAGAAACATCCAACTGAATACATTCCTTTAGAAGATATTGAAATTCCACTAACTTACCAAGAGCATGCACTCTGGTTTAAAAGTGCCCTACACCATCAAAATCGCATTACCAGGCTTGGTCCACTAGGTAGACCAGGAGCAAAAAGGCCGGTACTAGCCAGCTATACACTACATCCTGACATTAAAGAAATGTCAGGTGATGAACTATTAGTTCAACTAAAACAACTAATAAAAATACGTAGACAATTGGTTCAATATGTCATGCGGATTCTAACAGTCCAACCTCCTATATGGATTCCACAACACACCCCTTACCAGAGGAACACAAATGAAATAACACCTCAGAGTATACAATCAACAGAGCCAAAGACATCAATCATGGGTAAATCAGTCCATACTTTTTATAGAAAATATATATTTTTATTTATTTTTATATAGTTAGACATTTCTAAAAAACATTCAATAAATACATATACAGGGATTAATGGATGAGATCAGTGCAATTTTTCGTGTCACATGAGGAAAAAGACATATTTATAATGTTCAGTGTTCGACTCACTTCTGGGCAATTCAGGGGACTCAAAAAACACTCACACCTTCAAGGGATCAATCAATCAAACTCACACTCATTCAGACAATTCATTTGGATGAATCTAGCATGACCTGCAACTAAGAAATGAAATTATGGTTGCATGGACGGGGGTGCATAGGTAAAAAGGCAGATTAGATGATGTGATGTTGTCCACAGGGACTCAAATACTGCAGTTCTTAAAGGTAGCACCGACGCGCGTTTCGGTGTAAGGCACCTTCGCCAGGGTAAGCAGATGCAGCCAAGGAGCGAAACACACACACAGGATTCAGGAGAACCTCAAGGCAATAAGGGTTTATAAGGTCCGTAGCTTCCCAATCTACTAGAGGAGGATTTCTATTCAGTCAAAGGGAGAATCCTATTTTTCTTTCCTGGTGGTTTCTAATGAACGGTGGCCGCGTCTGGATAACGAGGGATGGCGGAGGTGGGGGCTTCACGACATCCACTCCTTTAGGATAAACGGGTTCGGGGGGAAAGAATCCCAGAGAGGTTTAGAAATCGAGGCGCTTCCAGACTGTGGGGGGTTTCTGTTTTCGTCCGATGGCGACGTGAAGATCAGAGCCTGCTTTAAATCTAGGTATGAAATTACTGAAAGATTTCAAACAGGTCTCAACAATAATATTTGCTAATATTAAAGGTGAAGCAGCATCCGTGGCGATCCGCCAAAAGTTAAGAGAATTTGATCTAACCGAACAACCTCAAGAACTAGCCATAATAATTGAAAAATCCTATGAAGAACTAGGTAGAGACAGTTTGGGTGGTAAACCAGTAAAACCCCAGCTGACTGAAAGTCCTGAACAGGTTTTTATTAAAAACACTCTCCCGGCTCCTAAAAAGAAGTGGGTGAACACTAAACAAACTTCTAAAGAGAAGCGTTCTCAAACCCGAGGTAGGTCTACTCGAAAGGAACCCTCTAAAAGGAGGTATAACCTCAGGAGAGGGATAATTTGAGAAAACCTGATAGATATCAAGATACTGATACACGTTCCTCTCGTACCTTTCAGACTTCATCACAGAAATTGGAAAGAAGAGGACGATCAGAACAAAAGGAAGAACGCGTGAAGTCCAAACACGATCAAAACGTTCCAAAAAATAAGAAAACTCAATTCACCAAAAAGAAGGTAGCAGGTCTAAAAATCAGACATGCCGAGGATCTTAAGGACACAACTCAAGAACGGGGATTGGGCTCAGACTATCTTAGACAGTGCAGCAGAAGTAACCGTAGCTCGCAAGATCTTGAAGGATCATCTGGAGACAGTGGACTTCAATGAGTACATCCAAGTTAAAACTGCTGATACCAGGGTTAGTGTCCCACACAAGTTATATGAAGTAGCACTCAGGATGGAGGGTGACATTACTTGAAAAATAAGAGCACTCTTTTGGGGGAAGCTCTCTAAGGGTTATGACATTCTTCTAGCTGAACAAGACTGGCCACCTGAATTTGTCAGGGAGTGCCCACATGGCAAAGACATCATTATATACTGATTAGTGAAAAGGAGTGAAATGAGCTTCTGAAGATGTGAGATAGAGAACGAGGACTGTTTTTTTAAAACACCAGGGCAGTTACCCCTGAAGAAGGGCTTCGGCCTGAAATGCATCAGGTTTTTAAAAAGAACTGCCTGGAATGAACAATGCATTATTAGGGTTTCCGTATGAGGCCGAGTTGGGCACTACAGCAACATAGGAAGCTTGGGAAATGGCATAAGTAAGTCTGCATGTGAATTGCATTAAATGGTTGAAAGATAAAGTTTGTAATTTGAAAATTAGCAAACACAGACTACTTGTAGAATACTTCTATGAACTAGCACAAAAAATGTAGCGCATTGCAGTGCGGCTGGGTGTGGGGCAAACTGTTTCCACACATTTCGACTGATGTATTCGAAAGACATCATTATGCCAGCCTTCTCCAACCATATTCCAATTCATAAAAAACTACACATATGCCGGAAAATGGGCAGTCGCCCAGACACCTGCATTATGTAAAAATCATGTAGGATGGGATGAGGATTCTCCTCAACATAAAATCCAGTTAAAAACTCAACCAACCAAGAAGCTAAAAACAGGTCAGGGAGATCTTAGATCAACTTGAATACCAAGGGGTGATTGGAACATGCACCTCGTCAATGAACAATCCTTTGTTTCCTGTATCCAAATCAGACATTACATATCATCTAGTTTTGGATTACAGACATTTAAACTCCTGTTGCAAAACGTTTGCAGTACAAAATGCACACAGTGCAGCACTAATGAATAACATTGTGTGTAAAAAATATAAGACAACATTAGATATTTCTAACGGTTTCTTCTGTCGAAATATTGCACCAGAAAGCAGGTATTTGACCGCTTTTTTAATCATGGGGACACAGGGCCAGTTCTGTTGTCTCCCCCAGGGATTCAAGAATAGTCCAGGGTTATTTTCAGCCAGAGTAACAGAGTTACTACAGACGCATGATGATGAAGCATTATCATATGTCAATGACATCTATCTAACAGACGATGACTTGGACAGGCACTTGAACAGGGTGAACACCATAATACTTGGCTTCGCATCTGAAGGGTATAAATAAAATTTTAAGAATTGCCCACCTCAATTTCCTGTTTCTAGGATATGAATTAGCAAGTGAAGGCAAAAGCCTGGTGGCAAACTTTCTTGAGAAATGTGAGCTGCTCCAAGCTCCAAAAATGCTGGAAGAGGTCGCTCCCCCACCCTCGCAAGGCTTTCTGACTCCGTGACCAGAGAGAGTCCACAAGCTGTTTCTTGGTATCGTAGCGCTTCACAACTATACCCCCAGCGCGACCTTCTCCCCCGCATCACTGCCGCTGCCTGCTTAGCTCGTCATACTTGTTAATTCAATTTTGTGCTGCCGCTGCCTGCTTAGCTCGTCATAATTTTGTGCACTGTGCGTTGTGAAATATTTGTGCTGTACTGCCAAGCCTGCGCTTTTTTATAGATTGGCGCTTCACTTTGTGCCCGGTTGTGCCTTCTGTTCATCCCCCAGGCTAGTTTCGATTTCTCCGTAGTTGCAGCCATTTTGTTGTTTGTGTTGATTCCCTGACCGTAGCTCCACCCCGCGCCCGCCTCCCAGCTGACCCTGCCTCGCCCCCACCCCCTCCACCATCCATACATGACAGATGCTCCCGCGCGCAGCGTTCACGCGCAGCGATCGCGCCCCAGTCGCGCCGAAGGAGCGCCAAAGGTAAGCCCGTCTACGCCCGTCCGCGCCTGGATCGCGCCCAGCGCCAGACCCCCTGGTCCTCGTAATGCCCACCCCCCCGCATTACTTACAATGCCACCACCCTCTTAGCCCTTAACCCCGGCCGTTCCCCCAACTGCGCCCAAGCCGCTCCTGGACACACCCATGGACCCTTCTCCTGCAACTCCTGCAAGTTCGACGGCACCAAGAACAACACCTCATCTATGAACACACAACAGATATCCGACCCCAACCACCTACAATGCATCCTGCTCAACACCCGCTCGGTCCACAGGCACGCCATCGGCCTCTGGAATTTACTAGACACCATCTCTCCGGACGTCGCCTTCCTAACAGAAACATGGATGAACGCCACATCAGCCCCAGACATCACCATTGCCATCCCGGAAGGCTATAAGATCATTCGCAAGGACCGTTCCGGCCACACAGGAGGAGGCATCGCTATCGTCCATAAGAAATCCATCTGCATCTCAACCAGCTCAGACGTCAATCTCGCCAACACTGAACACCTTCACTTCCATATCCACATCGACCCCAAGACCACACTCAGAGGCACCCTCCTTTACAGGACACCAGGACCCCACGCACAATTTAGTGAAGACATCACGGACTTCATCACTCCACACGCGCTCCCCTCCGAGGAGTACATCCTTTTGGGAGACCTCAACTTTCACCTTGAAAAGAACAACGACTGCAACACCACCACCCTTTTGGACAACCTCGGACTTAAACAACTTGTCACTACCCCCAACCACATCGCAGGTCACACACTCGACCCTATCTTCACCTCCAGCAAACATGTCTCCTTCAGCCACACCACAGCTCTCCTTTGGACTGACCACAGCTGCGTTCACTTTACCTACAACAAGCCCACATCCAACAACCACCCCCAACCCACTCTGCAAAGAAACTGGAACAAAATCACCATCGACCAGATCTCCTCATCGCTTCTTCAAAACCCCCCAGCCCACTCCTCAAACCCCGACCAAGCAGCCACCAACCTCACCCAATGGTTATCCAACAGCGCCGACGTCCTTGCACCACTGAAAAAACGACAAATCAAACTAGGCAGCAAGAAGACCTCCTGGTTCAACAATGATCTTAAGAAATCCAAGAAACTCTGTCGCTCCCTTGAGAAGGCCTGGAAAAAAGACCCAACCACCAGCAACAAGGACGCCTTCAAAAACGCCACCCGCATACACCACCAACTGATCCGGAATGCCAAGAAAGCCGCATTCAAAGACCGACTAGATAACAACGCCCACAACAGCAAGGAATTATTCAACATCGTCAAGGAATTTACCAACCCCTCAGCCAACTCCAACGACATCACCCCCTCTCAAGCCCTCTGCGACTCCCTAGCCTCATTCTTCCACAACAAAATTGCAGACATCCACAACAGCTTCGACAACCGACCCGAAGACCAACCCACCCAACCCTCTGCAGGACCCCCACCCCCTTGAACATCCTCAATGACTGGAAGCCAATATCCACTGAGGACACCATCCGTCTGATGAACTCTATCCACTCAGGATCCCCACAGACCCATGCCCTCACCACATCTTTAACAAAGCAGACTCCATTATAGCACCGCACCTCTGAGACGTCATCAACTGCTCCCTCAACTCCGCAACCTTCCCGGAAAGCTGGAAACATGCAGAACTCAGCGCCCTCCTGAAGAAACCCACAGCTGACCCCACCGAACTCAAAAACTACCGCCCTATCTCACTCCTTCCATTCCCGGCCAAAGTCATCGAGAAAGCGGTCAACAACCAGCTCACCGCATTCCTCGAAACCAACAAATCCCTCGACTCCTCACAAACCGGCTTCTGAGCCAAGCACAGCACTGAAACCGCCCTCATCGCAGCAACAGACGACATTCGAACTCTACTGGACAATGGAGACACAGTCGCCCTCATCCTCCTCGACCTCTCCGCAGCCTTCGACACGGTCTGTCACAGCACCCTTTTACAACGCCTCAGAAACATCGGAATCCAAGGAAAAGCACTGGAATGGATCACCTCGTTCCTCACTGGAAGAACCCAGAGAGTCCGCCTTCCACTATTCAAGTCAGAGGCCACTGAAGTCATCTGCGGCATACCACAAGGATCTTCACTCAGCCCCACCCTCTTCAACGTATACATGAGCCCCCTCGCGGTCTTCGCACGCCAACACAACCTCAACATCATCTCCTACGCCGATGACACTCAACTGATCCTATCACTCACCAGAGACCCTAACACTGCCAAAACCAACCTGCATGAAGGAATGAAAGAAGTATCCGAATGGATGAAGCACAGCCGTCTGAAACTAAACTCAGACAAAACAGAAGTCCTCATCCTAGGCACCTCCCCCTCCGCCTGGGATGACTCTTGGTGGCCAGAGGCCCTTGGAAAAGCACCCATCCCGACGGACCACGCATGGAACCTGGGTGTCATCCTGGATTACTCACTCTCGATGAACAGACAAGTCAACGCCGTTTCTTCATCTTGCTTCAACATTCTTCGCATGCTCAAAAAAAAACATTTCGCTGGATCCCCACCGAAACTAGAAAAACGGTCACCCACGCTCTGGTCACGAGCCGAATGGACTACGGAAACACCCTCTACGCCGGTACCACCGCAAAACTCCAGAAAAAACTCCAACGCATCCAGAACGCTTCAGCCAGGCTCATACTAGACATCCCGCGTAAAGAACACATCTCTGGTCACCTGAAAAACCTCCACTGGCTCCCCGTCAATAAGAGGATTACTTTCCGGCTCCTAACCCACGCATACAAAGCACTCTACGAAATCGGACCCGAATGCCTCAACACAGGACTGTCCTTCTACACCCCCTCCCGCCAGCTACGATCCTCCAACCAAGCCCTTGCCACTGTACCTCGTATCAACAAAACCACCATGGGAGGTAGATCCTTCTCCTACCTGGCAGCTAAAACCTGGAACTCACTCCCCACTCACCTTCGCCTTACTCAGAACCACCTAGCATTCAGAAAGCAACTTAAAACGTGGATATTTGATAAGTAATTCCCCACCCTTCTTCAAGCGCCTTGAGACCCTCTGGGTATGTAGCGCGCTATATAAATTGATTGACTTGACTTGACTTGACTTGACATTTCAGAAGAACTTACATTCTAAATTACGCAGAACGGGTTAAACCTCTCTAGGAATTAATTAAACCGGATTTCAAACAAATCAATTGGACTCAAAAACACACAGAAATTTTGCATTCAGTGCAAACAGACATGTTGGCCACACACATGTACAACCACGCGTAAATATACGCGACTTAGTGATCCAAATCATTCCAGGAAGATGCAGGTTCACGTACATCACACTTGTACACACAAGCTGAAATGAAATTCACTTCAACAGAAAAAAAAAATTCTGACAGTAATTCAAACTGCAGTAGCAAAAGAGAGAGCCCTTGCACAGGGAAAACGCATAATGGTTGTTACTCCTGTACCTGCTTTAGAAGCAGTAACAAAAGCGAGCATTCCGAATGCAAAGGCTTTACATCCAAGATGGATACAATGGATTAATTCTTGCTGTAACAGACGTTAAATACGTTTTTGAACCCTATTTAAAAACACAATAATTTCTACAATACGAACAAGAATGTCCTCTGCCCACTGAGATTCTGTCTCTAGAACAGTACAGATGTATAATTTATACAGACGGATTGGCACAACCCGATATTTGGGGGTAAGCAAGCTTAAAGTGCTGCGTGCGCGATTGTTAAAGGTCGCTGGCGTGAAGGTAAATTCTGACCTATGGTCACAAAATCACAATCTCTCAGAGATTGTACAGCACAGCGACCTGAACTGCAGGCTTTCAAGATGGCACTCAAAAATACAGATCACAAATTCCTCCCACTCATAGTGTGCAATTCATATTATTGCTTTCAATCTTATAACGAATACTTGCAGAACTGGATTGAAAATGGGTTCAAAGATGGAAAAGGTGGCACAATCATGCATAAATTGCTTTTGGAACAAGTAGTTCAGTTACCAAAAGAACTACAAAAAGCTCACGTAATCCATACACTAAGTCATCAACATGATGGCGTTCAAGTTGCAGGGAGTCCATTGGCTGATGAAGCCGCGAAGGCAGCTGTGCAAATGGCTTCCGTAGCTGCAATCACTCTTTCAAAAACAAAAATAGACAGGGACATAATGCAAACTGTCAATGCTTTAAGCAAAGACAGTGGTAAAACATTACCAAAAGGCTTTCCACTCAAATACTCGTGTATAACTGATGCAAATAATGTTCAGTTTGCTGGAATTCCTGGAGTGGGGGATAGAGTAATTCCAAAAATGGAACATAGATTAGGACTAATCTTAGCAGCACATGAAGGGTTCGCCTCTGCACACTCAGGGGTTTCTGCTACAGTATCATTATTAAAGCAGCGACACTGTTGGCTGCGCATGAGGAAACAGACCAGAAACTATGCTTTGGAATGTTAAATCTGCCAAAAGATGAAAGTCTCTACAGTGAAAAGCCACGGCTGTTGCCCCTGTTAATTTCAGATAAACCATTAGCTTGCGTTCACCTGGACCACTGCAGTCCCTTACAGAGGGATGGTAACTATAAATATATCATGGTCGCAGTGGATTCATGCTCAAGATTCATTTGGATGTGGTCCCAGCGCTCAGCTGACGGCCAAACTGTTATAAAAGATTTGCGAGACTTTATCGGCAGTTACGCAGTTGGCACGCTAGATTCTGACCAGCGTCCTGCGTTTAGCTGAAAAGCTTAAAAAGAGGCCATGGCCAATCTGGACATTGCATTGCGGTATTCTAGTCCATTCCATCCTGAGGGAAATTCGGTTGTGGAGAGAAAAACCGGGACATAAAGCAATCTATAACAGCTAGGGTACTAGGCTCGGGTAACGGGTGGGTCAAACATCTAATAAGTGCCTGACATAGTCTTAACAATCTGCTAAGAAGTTCTCTAGGGGGAATCACTCCATATGAAATCCTTTTTAGAACTAGAATGATTGTCCAGGACCTTGATCGTCACACTTCAGTGGTAGAACAAAAAACCTTTTGATATCAAAGACCGTTTGGCTGTTTTGCAGGACTTAAATGAAACAAGAAAAAGTCAAAGCAACACATTCCTGAAGCCAAAAACCACTGAAGAAAAACCACCCGTCCCAGCAAGACCTGTCTGGATTCTCTCGATTACTGCATGGAACCAGGCTGCCATTTTACAATTGTTCTGTAGGATCCGTGTAGGGTGTGCGATGGGTACCTATTTTCATGCGCTATCGCTATGCGATCCGTACGCGACTTCAAGCGCATACGCGACATATACGTATCATGCCACACTTGCGTGTTTCCAAATCTATGTCTTCAACGCGGTGGGCGTGCAAATTCTGCAAAAGTTTTCGATACACAAAAAGATATACATATGTATTTAATATAAATATTAAGGCAAACAAAAAAAATATTTTTTAGTTGTAATAAACTTATATTACTTTTAAAAACAATTTCGCAGAGTCGCGCTAGGTGCGTGTTTTGTGTACGCACCCAACGTGGATCCCATGTGACCAAAAAAAAGAGATTTCATTAGTTTATAACACTTACTGTTCTAACTATTGAAGAACCCCACCCATTTCAATTTCTCTTCTTGGACCTTCCTTAGGAGAAGACCTGTTCTGAGAAGAACCTCACTTATTCTTCGTTGGAAATCTGAATTTCTTTTTTGGAGAATAAAATAGCTACACTGCTGGAACAATCATCTGATTCTGAGGATTTTGTTGCTGAACAATTTCTACCAGAACCTCCCCCACCTAAAAGGTACACATCCATCGTATGGAAATTTTTTATTTTTCCAAAGGGGCAAAAGAAATGTAATGCCACGAAGGTGACTTGCAAGATTTGACAGGCAGCGTTGTCCAGAGGAGATCCTAATAAAAAATACTCCTGTGGCACTGCTAGTATGTGCAAGCACCTCCAATCCCTTCATCCAGTGAACTATCTCACAAAGAATTTAGAAGACTGCGCCAAAATGCACCTCCACCACCGGCAATACCAAGTACCTCTGGGGCATCACCTTCAACATCACCACCAGATATACGTCCCCAATTTGTGAAAGTTAGAATGCACTGCGTGAAGTGCAATCGTTTAATTTGTTATGAGGAGCAGTCAGTAGACCTAGTTTGTAGAGCAAGTGATAACCATCGATGCTAGTTTTTTTATTCCTTCAAAGTTCATGGTTTTGTTCATCCTGTTGAAATATATATATTTAAAAAAAAAAAAAATACATAAAAGTAAAAAAAACAAAAAAAAGTTATTTTCAGAACTGAATACTTTGGTTAAAGAAAGAGCTAAATTTGTATACTAGTGTATGAAAGTTTATATTAATCTATACGTACTACATAATTGAGTTAAGAATGCATTTGTGGTGTATGGTGAATGCATAACTGCAGAACTATAATGAAGTGCTGTAGCATAATACTGTAAGCTCTTTACCCGCAGCATGCTAAGGTACTTCCGAACCACAGGGATGCAACATATATACATAGATATATTTCAACTCTGTGCTTCTCTCTGCACTGCTGCTTATACTACATCCATGTGGTGACATAGGTACCCTTTTGTATGGGGTTTTAGGATTCGAGTGAATTTTCCCGCTTCATGCCCTTATACAGGTACAATTCACACTGTCGTAATATAGGCATAGAAATCATTCCCTTATTTAGACATCGCCCACGCAGACCAAATACAGGCATGGCTACTTCCACCCATACCAAAACGTCACAATGATTTCTTGGAAAATCGGCTTAAGCAGTCAGGGACCTTTCCTTGCTTCAATATTGATTTGTCCAAGAACTCATGTACTTTTCAAAGAACTACTATTCCCTTGGGGTTCTTTCGAAACATTATTATGCACGACTTTACGTCAAACTAGACACCTTCAAGGTGTAAATATGCCTTCACTTGCCTTAGCAAGACACGGTGGTTCGGAGCAGTTTGACTATCTACTTGCCCGACGCAGCTCGCTACAGCAAGTGCCGAAGGAAGTCGACCCTCCAGCTGACGCACTGATCTAGAGGCTGCATTTCTCTTGGCGAAAATCCAGCTTCAGTGTTTCCAAGCTCCCCTTGCGGAGTGTTGGAAAATCGAGTCCCGAGACTGAGATACCAGACCTCCTTCATTCTAAACTAAAGGTATGGAGCCCGATTAGAACCTAGAACCACCTTGGATAGATTCTTGGCAAAGAAAAACTAAACCTATGCTACATCACACTTACTTCTTCCCGCGTACTAGACTTAGGTTAGGTACTTTGGGGTAGGCGTATTTTAGAAGCACCAGTTGAGTACTTTTAGCCCTTGTTATTTATGTATGTATTTATATATGGTTTAGAAACCATACAATGCTCTTACAGTATTATTTTATAATATTGTTCTCGCTGTACGCATTATACTTTGCAGTCTGCATTAAAATTGTAGCAGTTAACTTTACTTGCATGAGAAAGAAGACTGTTCAATAAAACCTTTTATTGAAAACGCCCATCTCTCTATTTCTCTGCACCTCTGTAGAAACGAAGCATGCACGAGTGACTAGGTGAAATACTTATCTATTGTTTCCAAGACTCTAGAGATACTTTTCTTTTTCTTGGGAAACAAAGTTGTCATGTTTATGCGGTTGTCCAAAACTAATCCCTTTTTGTGAATTCGAGAAAGTTTCTAGTGACCTTTGAGCTAGCTGGCATTCACTATTAAGTTTAATATCTTCGATAGAAACCTAGTCGACCTCAGTCCTACGTCTAATGTATAGGATATATTATTCCAATGCGCAGAGCCAATAGGGAATATAGGAACTACACTACATGGCACCCAACGTTTGGTAAGGCACTAATTTAACGCTAGATACTAAAGTAACTCAGTCTTGCTTTTCTCAGAGACCCTTTTTTCCCGTAAAATATTCCAATAGATGTCTGGAGTGGGTAAAAAGGATAAAATATCCGCCATAACTGAGTAGGACGGAAATCCTATGTATTAGTTTTTGGTTTGTTCAACGTTGAAGGATACAGTGTTCTAAAATATTGTGCACCTTATCTTTGTTTCCTTGAAACTTGCTCTGCAACTTTCATTAAACAATGACTGAAGACGACAACAACGCAACCGGAGGAGCTGCAACCCTACACTGGCTTAGACGTTATAGGTTTCCAACAAGATGACTTGGATGCTATAATCATCCCAGAAAGTTTAACGAAAGCCATCACTATAAAACTCATACCAAATGGCCTATAATCAAGAGGTGGTAGGGTAATTTTTGTGATAGAGGCACACGAATATCGTCAGACAGAGGTATTCTATTCATGGATTATCTACCCTGAGGCAAATTCAGTAACTGTTGTGTTTCACTTCTACAAAGTAGAGGAACATCCAACGGAATACATTCCTTTAGAAGATATTGAAATTCCACTAACTTACCAAGAGCATGCACTCTGGTTTAAAAGTGCCCCACACCATCAAAATCACATTACCAGGCTTGGTCCACTAGGTAGACCAGGAGCAAAAAGGCCGGTACTAGCCAGCTATACACTACATCCTGACATTAAAGAAATGTCAGGTGATGAACTATTAGTTCAACTAAAACAACTAATAAAAATACATAGACAATTGGTTCAATATGTCATGCGGATTCTAACAGTCCAACCTCCTATATGGATTCCACAACACACGCCTTACCAGGGGAACACAAATGAAATAACACCTCAGAGTATACAATCAACAGTACATCGGAGCCAAAGACATCAATCATGTGTAAATCAGTCCATACTTTTTATAGAAAATATATTTTTTTATTTATTTTTATATAGTTAGACATTTCTAAAAAACATTCAATAAATACATACGCAGGGATTAATGGATGAGATCAGTGCAATTTTTCATGTCACATGAGGAAAAAGACATATTTATAATGTTCAGTGTTCCACTCACTCCAGGGCAATTCAGGGGACTTAAAAAACACTCACACCTTCAAGGGATCAATCAAACTCACACTCATTCAGACAATTCATTTGGATGAATCTAGCATGACCTGCAACTAAGAAATGAAATTATGGTTGCATGGACGGGGGTGCATAGGTAAGAAGGCAGATTAGATGATGTGATGTTGTCCACAGGGACTCAAATACTGCTGTTCTCAAAGGTAGCACCGACGGGCGTATCGGTGTAAGGCACCTTCGTCAGGGCAAGCAGATACAGCCAAGGAGGGAACACACACGCTGGATTCAGGAGAACTTCAAGGCGATAAGGGTTTATAAGGTCCGCAGTTTCCCAATCTACCAGAGGAGGATTTCTATTCAGTCAAAGGGAGAATCCTATTTTTCTTTCCTGGTGGTTTCTAATGAACGGTGGCCGCGTCTGGATAACAAGGGATGGCAGAGGTGGGGGCTTCATGACATCCACTCTTTTAGGATAAACGGGTTCGGGGGGGAAAGAATCCCAGAGAGGTTTAGAAATCGAGGCGCTTCCAGACTGCGGGGGTTTTCTGTTTTCGTTCGATGGCGACGTGAAGATCAGAGCCTGCTTTAAATCAAGGTATGAAATTACTGAAAGATTTCAAACAGGTCTCAACAATAATATTTGCTAATATTAAAGGTGAAGCAGCATCCATGGCGATCCGCCAAAAGTTAAGAGAATTTGATCTAACCGAACAACCTCAAGAACTAGCCAGAATAATTGAAAAATCCTATGAAGAACTAGGTAGAGACAGTTTGGGTGGTGAACTAGTAAAACCCCTGCTGACTGAAAGTCCTGAACAGGTCTTTATTAAAAATACTCTCCCGGCTCCTAAAAAGAAGTGGGTGAACACTAAACAAACTTCTAAAGAGAAGCGTTCTCAAACCAGAGGTAGGTATACTCGAACGGAACCCTCTAAAAGGCGGTATAACCTCAGGAGAGGGATATTTTGAGAAAACCTGATAGATATCAAGATACTGATACACGTTCCTCTCGTACCTTTCAAACTTCATCACAGAAATCTGAAAGAAGAGGACGATCAGAACAAAAGGAAGAACGCGTGAAGTCCAAAGACGATCAACACGTTCCAAAAAATAAGAAAACTCAATTCACCAAAAAGAAGGTAGCAGGTCTAAAAATCAGACATGCCGAGGATCTTGAGGACACAACTCAAGAACGGGGATTGGGCTCAGACAATGTTAGACAGTGCAGCAGAAGTAACCGTAGCTCGCACGATCTTGAAGGATCATCTGGAGACAGTGGACTTCAATGAGTACATCCAAGTTAAAACTGCTGATACCAGGGTTAGTGTCCCACACAAGTTATATGAAGTAGCACTCAGGATGGAGGGCGACATTACTCGAAAAATAAGAGCACTCTTTTGGGAGAAGCTCTCTAAGGGTTATGACATTTTCTAGCTGAACAAGACTGGCCACCTGAAATTGTCAGGGAGTGCCCACATTGCAAAGACATCATTATATACTGATTAGTGAAAAGGAGTGAAATGAGCTTCTGAAGATGTGACATAGAGGACGAGGACTGTTTTTTAAAAACACCACAGCAGTTACCCCTGAAGAAGGGCTTCGGCCTGAAATGCATCAGGTTTTCAAAAAACACTGCCTGGAACGAACAATGCATTATTAGGGTTTCCGTATGGGGTCGAGTTGGGCACTACAGCAACATAGGAAGCTTGGGAAATGGCATAAGCAAGTCTGCGTGTGAATAGGATTAAATGGTTGAAAGATAAAGTTTGTAATTTGAAAATTAGCAAACACAGACTACTTGTAGAATAATTCTATGAACTAGCGCGAAAAATGTAGCGCATTGCAGTGCGGCTGGGTGTGGGGCAAACTGTTTCCCCACATTTCGACTGATGTATTCGAAAGACATCATTATGCCAGCCTTCTCCAACCATATTCCAATTCATAAAAAATACACATATGCCGGAAAATGGGCAGTCGCCCAGACACCTGCATTATGTAAAAATCATGTAGGATGGGATGAGGATTCTCCTCAACATAAAATCCAGTTAAAAATCAATCAATCAATCAATCAATCAGGAGTTTGTTAAAGCGCGACTACTCACCCGCAAGGGTCTCAAGGCGCTGGGGGTGGGGGGGTGCAGGTTCCATTCCATCAAGGTGGGGGTCTGTCGAAGAGCCAGGTTTTTAGGTTTCTTGCGAAGATGGGGAGCGATGTTGTCTGTCTGAGGTGGAGCGGAAGGGCGTTCCATGCTTTGGCCGCATGGAACGCATGGAAAACTCAACCAACCAAGAAGTTAAAAAACAGGTCAGGGAGATCTTAGATCAACTTGAACACCAAGGGGTGATTGAAACAGGCACCTCGTCAATGAACAATCCTTTGTTTCCTGTATCCAAACCAGACATTACATATCGTCTAGTTTTGGTTTACAGACATTTAAACTCCTGTTGCAAAACTTTTGCAGTACAAAATGCACACAGTGCAACTCTAATGAATAACATTATGTGTAAAAAATATAAGACAACATTAGATATTTCTAACGGTTTCTTCTGTCAAAATATTGCACCAGAAAGCAGGTATTTGACAGCTTTTTCAATCATGGGGACATAGCGTCAGTTCTGTTGTCTCCCCCAGGGATTCAAGAATAGTCCAGGGTTATTTTCAGCCAGAGTAACAGAGTTACTACAGACGCATGATGATGAAGCAGTATCATATGTCTATCTAACAGACGATGACTTGGACAGGCACTTGAACAGGGTGAACACCATAATACTTGGCTTCGCCTCTTAAGGGTATAAATACAATTTGAAGAATTGCCCACCTCAATTTCCTGTTTCTAGGATATGAATTAGCAAGTGAAGGCAAAAGCCTGGTGGCAAACTTTCTTGAGAAATGTGAGCTGCCCCAACCTCCAAAAATGCTTAAAATCTTAAAGTCAATTCTAGGTTTCCTACATTTCAGAAGAACTTACATTCTAAATTACGCAGAACGGGTTAAACCTCTCTACGAATTAATCAAACCGGATTTCAAACAAATCAATTGGACTCAAAAACACACAGAAATTTTGCATTCAGTGCAAACACACATGTTGGCCACACACATGTACAAACACGCGTTAATATACGCAACTTAGTGATCCGAATCATACCAGGAAGATGCAGGTTCACGTACATCACACTTGTACACACAAGCTGAAATGAAATTCACTTCAAAGGAAAAAAAATTCTGACAGCGGTTCTAACTGAAGTAGCAAAAGAGAGAGCCCTAGCACAGGGAAAACGCATACTGGTTGTTACTCCTGTACCTGCTTTAGAAGCAGTAAAAAAAGCGAGCATTCCGAATACAAAGGCTTTACATCCAATATGGATACAATGGGTTAATTCTTGCTGCAACACACGTTAAATACGTTTTTGACCCCTATTTAAAAACACAAGAATTTCTACAATACGAACAAGAATGTCCTCTGCCCACTGAGATTCTATCTCTAGAACAGTACAGATGTATAATTTATACAGACGGATTGGCACAACCCGATATTTGGGGGTAAACAAGCTGATAGTGCTGCGTGCGCGATCCTTAAAGGTCGCTGGCGTGAAGGTAAATTCTGACCTATGGTCACAAAATCACAATCTCTCAGAGATTGTACAGCACAGTGACCTAAACTACAGGCTTTCAAGATGGCGCTCAAAAATACAGATCACAAATTCCTCCCACTCATAGTGTGCAATTCATATTATTGCTTTCAATCTTATAACGAATACTTGCAGAACTGGATTGAAAATGGGTTCAAAGATGCAAAAGGTGGCACAATCATGCATAAATTGCTTTTGGAACAAGTAGTTCCATTACCAAAAGAACTACAAAAAGCTCGCGTAATCCATACACTGAGTCATCAACGTGATGGTGTTCAAGTTGCAGGGAATTCATTGGCTGATGAAGCCTCGAAGGCAGCTGTGCAAATGGAAAGGGGCGACCAACTTGGTCCCCCCGAACGTATGGCTGAGTGCCTCGATCCCCCCGGGAAGCCATTTTTGGGCGGGAGGCGCGTCTCGGCTGGTATGCCCGAAGCGGCGTAGCCGGGGCGTGCCTGTTCCCGCCCTAGAGTGGGCTGGCCTAGACACTGACGCAGCCAGCCACGCCCTCGGGGCAGGCAGGGGCGGGTATACGCCCGCCCTGAAGACGGATAAAAAGGGACGCAAGACCAGAAGACGGCCTCTTGTTCTTGTGCTCTGAAGCTGCACCTCCTCGCTGCACGTGAGCTCGGGACAGAACGAAGAGCCAATTTTGAGCGTTTTAATCTCTCTTTTTGTCTTCTAGATACTTCGTCTGAAAAGATGCCCAAGAAAGGCGCGAAGAGAATGTCGACTGACCAGTTGGTTCGGGCCCTCATGAAGGACATGTCCGAAATTAAGAAGCGGTTGGCGGAGCGAGACGGCGAGGAGGGATCGGGGCGTCCACCGGCCGGAGGGAAGCCAAAGAGGCCGAGAAGGGGGCCGGTCGGGGGAGACGTCCCGGTTCCCTGTTCCCCGCTCGAGGCGCCAGCCCCGGTACCGGCCCCGGTACCGAAGGAGGGGAATCCGATTCCCGTAGTAGTTACCCCGACATCCACTGAAGACATGCCTCCCGAGTTGGCGGCACAGTTAGCGGCGTGGTTGGGGGACAGTAGCGAGGGCGCCACGGCTGCCGAAGCGCAAGCACTCATTAAACAGTTGCGCGAGAAACGTGATACAGCCAAGGTGCCCGCGTCGGATGCGGTGATAGACAAGCCACGAGTGGCGGAGGCAGCGTCCGGTGCAGGTAAGCGGCCATTGCCGATCGCAAGGGATGAGTCAACACCCTCTCGTAGAGAAAAGTTGGGGCAACATGTTCCTTTGGCAATAAAGGAAAAGATTTGGGCGGGGGAATACGTAAACATTTTCTCCTTGCTCGTTGATCATTATGAGGTTGAAACTGTTAAGGGCCAAAAGGATCTGATGCATCCAAGTGTTTGGCGCGCAAAAATGGCCGCCTTTAAAGTGAATGAGAATATTGGCAACTGGGGTAATGCTTGGGGAATTTTTACGTCAATTTTGGGGGAACGTAGGCCTGAATTGCTCCCTGAATTTCCAGTATATCAGTCACGAATTATGGGGTACTCGACATCGCACCAAGGTAACCAATGGTTCTGTTATGACAACCTTTTCAGGAAAGCGATGGAGCATAACAAAAGTTTAACCTGGGACTGTTACGATTCTTTGACATGGAATAAGATGAAAGAGTCGGGAATGTTGAAAGTGCCGTTGGTGGGGAGTACTGTTGGTGAATCCTCCCGCCAAAATGGGGGGACGCCCTTTCGGTCGGGTACGGGTACAGACGATTACCCAAGACCCGCCGGCAATACAGGGAAGAGGGGTTTCTGTTTCAATTTCAACAGAAGTAAATGTACTAGGCCCCCGGGATCTTGTAAATTCAAACACGAATGTAGTGGTTGTGGGGCACCCCATCCTGAGTCCTCGTGCAGAGCCAAATCGGGTGAAAATGGGGGTAGAGGGGGCGCCAAACAGGTCTAATATAGTCCGAGGGGCGCCTTTACCAACCCCGATTGATACCCTGGCGATGATTCCCTGGCTCAGCGAATACCCAGATCGTACTTCAGCTGGGGTGCTACGAAACGGTTTTTCATATGGTTTCCGCATCCCGGTGGGGAACTTTCAGGGTGTCGGGTCGTGCAAAAACCAACTTTCCGTCTTGCAGCATACGACTGTAGTACAGGATAAGATCCGGAAAGAGGTTACCCGAGGTCGGGTTGCCGGCCCGTTTAGTGTTCCCCCGGTACAGAATTTTGTTTGTTCTCCTTTAGGGGTGGTCCCCAAGAAGGACCCAGGTGAGTTTCGATTGATTCACAATTTATCAGCGCCTCATGGCCTTTCTGTAAACGACGCAATTGATCCAGAGATATGTTCGGTGCGGTACGCATCATTCGATGAGGCCGTAGCCATTTTGAATCTCCTGGGGCCCGGGACGCTGATGTCGAAATCAGATATCGAGTCAGCGTTCCGTTTGCTCCCGGTATACCCGGAAGACCAACGGCTTTTGGGATTCATGTTTCAAGGTTCGTATTACATGGATAGGTGTATGCCGATGGGGTGCTCTATATCTTGTGCATATTTCGAGAAATTCAGTAGTTTTCTACAATGGGTTTACACGAAGAAAACGGGTTTTCGAAATGTGATGCATTACCTCGATGACTTTCTGTTCCTTGGGGCCGCTGGGGATGCTGAATGTGCCCGGGCCTTGACTGAATTTTGTGTTTTGATGAATCAATTTGGCGTGCCATTGGCACCAGGTAAAACTGTGGGTCCCACGACTTGCCTCGAGTTTCTCGGGATCGAGTTGGACTCTAGTGAGGGTTGTTTTCGTTTACCAGCTGCCAAAGTGTCGAAATTCAGGGCAGCCCTGCAAATGTGTATTATTGCATCTAAAGTTACGCTGCATCAATTGCAGCAATTGGTGGGGAAGTTGAATTTTGCCCTGAGGGTAATCCCGATGGCCCGCCCCTTCTCCCGTTCAATTGCCCAGGCGATGGTCGGCCTAAAAGAGGGTCACCATCGCACGAGATTATCGGCCGAGGTCCGCCAGGACATGCGTATTTGGTTAGCATTTTTGGCGGATTTCAATGGTCGAGTCGTCTGGAACAAACCGGCCTTGTCCTCTGAAGAGCTTGGTCTACGGACGGATTCAGCGGGAAGCATGGGTTTCGGCGCCATCTTCGGCACAAAATGGTCGGCACAAAGGTGGCCAACATGGTGGCATGAAGGGGGGCTGACGAGTAATATTGCTTTCCTTGAACTGTTTCCCATCTTGGTGGCCCTCAGAACCTGGCCCGATGGATTCAAAAATCACTCTGTCATATTTTGGTCTGATAATATGACCGTTGTAGAATGCATCAATAGTCAGGCAGCACGTTGTAAAATGATTTTAAGGCTGCTTAAAGAAATTGTCTTACTGTGTATGCAACTGAACGTGGTATTCAGAGCAAAACATGTCCCGGGGGTGATGAATCAGGCTGCTGATGCACTGTCTCGTTTTCAAATACAGGCTTTCTTGGGTTTCCTTCCCTCAGCGGACCCAGAGCCAGCACCCTTTCCCGAAGCTCTCTGGTCTCTCGGTGCCCCGAACTTCGTTACCTCGTGGGAGAGAGTCTAGCACCAAGGACGAGGAAGGCATACGAAGGGGCGTTTCGGGCCTATTTAGCCTTTTTGGGGACTGAGAGAGGGGGGCTTTGGGGGCACGAGGATTGGGTAGTACATTTTCTGATGTCCTTGCGTAGGGCTGGTAAGTCGGTGGCTACAGCCCAGAGGCATCGTGCTGCCATTTCCTTTGTTGCCAGGGCTCATAATATCCAGGACCCGACAGCGTCTTTCGTGGTACGGAAAGCGCTACGTGGGTGGCAACGCCTTGAGGGTCGCAGAGTAGATGAGAGGCGCCCGATAGGTCTGGATAGGTTGGCCCAGTTGCTGGCCACACTCCCCGCCACATGCTCGTCTCAGTTCGAGGCCTGCTTGTTCCGAGCTGCTTTTACGCTTGCATTTCACGGGGCGATGAGGATAAGTGAGCTGGTGGCAAGGAACAAACAGGATGTGGTGGGGGGTTTGTGCCGGGAACACGTTCAGATCAGGGGTGAGACGATGACTGTATCCTTTGTTAAGTCAAAAACCGATCAAGGTGGGGTGGGAGACTGCATAGTCATTCGCAGGATTCCAGGGTCCCCCATGTGTCCGGTGAAGTGTTTAGAAGATTACCTAGCACGAAGGGTGGCATCATGGGGAGGGACATTGTTGAGACACACGGACGCCGCCCCGCTGACGAAGTTTCAGTTTCAGCGGGTGCTCGCGATGTCAATTACTGCAGCGGGCTTGGACCCGGGTGAGTTTGGGACCCATTCCTTTCGGATAGGGGCTGCCACTGAAGCTACAGCCAGGGGTCTTAATGTGGAACAAGTAAAACGAGTGGGGCGTTGGTCCTCCAATTGTTATAAGAGGTATGTGCGGTTGCACATGTTGTGAAGCTGTAATAATGTACTCACGCTTCTTGTCTTTTGTTTGGTTTTCAGTTACGCAAGCCTTCGAGGCGGGGCGGACTATGCAGTCGACCCAACACCAGGCCAGCGGTCAGACATCACCGGCTGTGAGAAAGAAGGTGTGGGTCGTGGGCCACTCATACGTGAGGCGTGCCGCAGACGTATTCGAAGCAGGTGACATGATTCACGTAGCTGGGGAATACGGGTACAGAATGTCCTTCTACGGAAGGGGCGGTCTCTGTATTGACCAGTTTCAGGCATTTTTTGAGGGTTTGTTAGGGCGGACGAGGTCACCGCCGTCTATAGTCATAGTACATTTAGGGGGCAATGATTTGGTCACCACCGGTAGACGACTTCTCCTGGAGGCCATGCTTTCCACTGTAAGTTGGTTGGCGAGGAAAGTTCCGGGGTGCATAATTGCGTGGTCTCATATGATCCCACGAAAAGTGTGGCGGGGGGCTGTTTCGATCCCTGCTTTGAACCATTCTGTTAGAAAACTTAATAACAAAGTGAGTAGGTTGTTTCGTTCCAGGACATTGCATTCTATCTCGCACGGTTGTATTAATGATGACAGTATGTATCTGGGGGATGGTGTGCATTTGTCTCGGGTGGGAAATGAGTTACTCATAGGAGACTTCTTAGCATGGTTAAAAACGTTGAAACATGACCTTTAGCTAGGAGTTTTGTGGGGGGCCCGGATAGCCGGTCAACTATCCGGGCCTGTGGCGGTAAGGTCATGATCGGTGAGCACTAATTAGTAGATCCCTATGAGTGGGCGTCACCCAACACGGATGGGAGCGCTCGGGAGAGGTGGCCATTGGCCCCTCAATGGGGAGGCGGTCCCTTCTAAGGATGGGTCACCGGAAGTAAAGGAAAGGCGGTCAAGGCCCCTTCCTTTGTAGGAGGGGTTACAGCCCCCTCCTGGGGAATTTCCCGGGGCCAGTGACATCTGCGACGGCAGATGCGGTAAGTTGTGTGGGGTTGGGATAAGGTCTACGGTACCTTCTAGATACCTCACACGAGTATTCGAACGACCTTTAACTGGCGTCGAGTCTTTAGGTGCCCCCGTCAAGTCAAGGGAAATTGGTAATAGTTGCACTTGAGGTACGCCTCCGTGCTGTCGCCCAGCCCAAGTGGGAGGGGTAAGTCTGGTTAGGGATCTTGACACCGGTTATGACCTTGCCGTTGGCCCTTAAACGTTAGGTTGTACAATTTCAATATGTCAAGAAATGTTTGTAGGATGCTAGTTCGGCTAGGAGAACCTCTGTATTAGAGAATCTGTTAAGGTTAGCCAAACATCGCAATATGGTAATGAAATTGTACATAACATGAAACGTTTAATGTTTTAATTTTTGTTTTAATAAATACGGCCGGGATGGTCACTCCATCCCACTTCCAAAAACTTAAGAACTGTTTCCGGTTTCCCTCCTTTGGGGATTGTGTTGAGAGGGGGTGGCGGGTATCTCGGCCATATGGAAAGGGGCGACCAACTTGGTCCCCCCGAACGTATGGCTGAGTGCCTCGATCCCCCCGGGAAGCCATTTTTGGGCGGGAGGCGCGTCTCGGCTGGTATGCCCGAAGCGGCGTAGCCGGGGCGCGCCTGTTCCCGCCCTAGAGTGGGCTGGCCTAGACACTGACGCAGCCAGCCACGCCCTCGGGGCAGGCAGGGGCGGGTATACGCCCGCCCTGAAGACGGATAAAAAGGGACGCAAGACCAGAAGACGGCCTCTTGTTCTTGTGCTCTGAAGCTGCACCTCCTCGCTGCACGTGAGCTCGGGACAGAACGAAGAGCCAATTTTGACCCACCCACCAGCCCCTGAAGACAGCCAGTTGTTTGTAATGAAGTTGATTAATTTTGCTTGTGTTCTCGTTTCCAGGTTGGAGTATCATGTTGATATTGAGTTAATAAAGAATGGTCTGTTTGAGTACGTTTTTACCATTAAAGAGATTCAGATTTAGTGTTGAATTTTATGCATGCCCTTTCGGTCATAGTGGCCAAGGTATTCTGAGTTTTAGTTAGCACTGTCGTATTTATTTGGTAGGCGGTAAGGTCATGATCGGTGAGCACTAATTAGTAGATCCCTATGAGTGGGCGTCACCCAACACGGATGGGAGCGCTCGGGAGAGGTGGCCATTGGCCCCTCAATGGGGAGGCGGTCCCTTCTAAGGATGGGTCGCCGGAAGTAAAGGAAAGGCGGTCAAGGCCCCTTCCTTTGTAGGAGGGGTTACAGCCCCCTCCTGGGGAATTTCCCGGGGCCAGTGACATCTGCGACGGCAGATGCGGTAAGTTGTGTGGGGTTGGGATAAGGTCTACGGTACCTTCTAGATACCTCACACGAGTATTCGAACGACCTTTAACTGGCGTCGAGTCTTTAGGTGCCCCCGTCAAGTCAAGGGAAATTGGTAATAGTTGCACTTGAGGTACGCCTCCGTGCTGTCGCCCAGCCCAAGTGGGAGGGGTAAGTCTGGTTAGGGATCTTGACACCGGTTATGACCTTGCCGTTGGCCCTTAAACGTTAGGTTGTATAATTTCAATATGTCAAGAAATGTTTGTAGGATGCTAGTTCGGCTAGGAGAACCTCTGTATTAGAGAATCTGTTAAGGTTAGCCAAACATCGCAATATGGTAATGAAATTGTACATAACATGAAACGTTTAATGTTTTAATTTTTGTTTTAATAAATACGGCCGGGATGGTCACTCCATCCCACTTCCAAAAACTTAAGAACTGTTTCCGGTTTCCCTCCTTTGGGGATTGTGTTGAGAGGGGGTGGCGGGTATCTCGGCCATATGGCTTCCGTAGCTGCAATCACTCTTTCAAAAACAAAAATAGACAGGGACATAATGCAAACTGTCAATGCTTTAAGCAAAGACAGTGGTAAAACATTACCAAAAGGCTTTCCACTCAAATACTTGTGTATAACTGATGCAAATAATGTTCAGTTTGCTCGAATCCCTGGAGTGGGGGATAGAGTAATTCCTAAACTGGAACATAGATTAGGACTAATCTTAGCAGCACATGAAGGGTTCGCCTCTGCAAACTCAGGGGTTTCTGCTATAGTATCATTATTAAAGCAGTGACACTGTTGGCTGCACATGAGGTAACAGACCAGAAACTATGCTTTGGAATGTTAAATCTGCCAAAAGATGAAAGCCTCCACAGTGAAACGCCCCGGTCGACGCCCCTGTTAATTTCAGATAAACCCTTAGCTTGCATTTACCTGAACCACTGCAGTCCCTTACAGAGGGATGGTAACTATAAATATATCATGGTCGCAGTGGATTCATGCTCAAGATTCATTTGGATGTGGCCCCAGCGCTCAGCTGACGGCCAAACTGTTATAAAAGATTTGAGAGACTTTATCGGCACATACGCAGTTGGCACGCTAGATTTTGACCAGGGTCTTGCGTTTAGCTCAAAAGCTTAAAAAGAGGCCATGGCCAATCTGGGCATTGCATTGCGGTATTCTAGTCCATTCCATCCTGAGGGAAATTTGGTTGTGGAGAGAAAAACCGGTACATAAAGCAATCTATAACAGCTAGGGTACTAGGCTCGGGTAACGGGTGGGTCAAACATCTAATAAGTGCCTAACGTAGTCTTAACAATCTGCCAAGAAGTTCTCTAGGGGGAATCACTCCATATGAAATCCTTTTTAGAACTAGAATGATTGTCCAGGACCTTGATCGTCACACTTCAGTGGTAGAACAAAAAACCTTTTGATATCAAAGACCGTTTGGCTGTTTTGCAGGACTTAAATTAAACAAGAAAAAGTCAAAGCAACACATTCCTGAAGCCAACAACCACTGAAGAAAAACCCCCGTCCCAGGAAGACCTGCCTGGATTCCAAAGATTGGGGATCTAGTCAGAGAGAAGATCGTGGACAAGAAGGAATTTGGGCCTTCATACAGACAACCAGTACCTCTGCTACCAATCGACGGATCAAGAACAGTGTTACTGCCGCCCATTGCTGGAAGAAAGGAGAACAGGGTTGTGTCCATCGACCTGGTAAAACCACATCATGTGGTCAATCATAAGTAGTAGGCCAAGTGGACTCCAAAAATGTAACAGACGCCCAAATCTGGCTTCAATCCAAGAGGTTTAGACTGAGAGACTGATAACATTCAAAGACTATGCAGTACAGAATAAAGGACTATGCAACAAAGTCATGGAACTTGTGCCTCTTGTGTTCATCAAGAAACACCTGTCTACAATGATATAGCATCCAAGTATACTAATATGATAAGTGATCAAGTGATTCCAGCATTTTCATTGAATCCGGAAGCAATCCCTACAATTGACAGAACTTCCTTTGGCTACTTCATTAACTTTGATACGTTTTCCGAGGATCCAAGTGAGCCTCAAATGCCGCCAGCTTAAAAAACTTTCAAAAAACAAATAACGGATCCCTTGCAACAAATAGAAAAAATATATCTGCTTTCACCATGCGTTGAAATAGGGATTATCTTAGGTGTGCTTTTTCTTCTACTTTTGTTGACTCTGGTATTTACCTTGGGAATGCTGATCAATGGGAAATATAGTGCAAAGGTCACAGTAAGAAAGAACATCAACTTACTCCTCAAACCACACAAATCATCCCATCGTGAGCAAAGAGACTTGTCAGCAGTAAAAATCACAGCCATTCCTATACTAGGTGATATAGCTTGGGACAGAACTGAATATGACATTCTTGGTCTGGCAAAGCTGTTGAGGATTCCACACCAATTCAAAGTTTCTTTTAGTGATTTTGTTTCACCCAGCACATTTTCTGATGATTGGGACTTTGAGACTGTTAATAATATGATGTCAGACTTAGAAATGTCTGCAAAATTTACAAATCATGAATACTTAAAAGGTTCATCAGACTATGAACAAATGTACTGTTATAATCACTATGGTCATCATTTCTTACATAGATCTGTAAACCCTAGAAATGTTTTCACTTATAATCAATGGGAACATTGTCCAACGCCACCAAAAGGTAGCTCAAAAACATTTTATGACAAATTTCCGTACTTTTCAGGCTTTAATATTTCCAAACCAGAATTATGTTACTTTAAAAATGTTAATAGCAAATTTATTTTGCAGCCTTTTATGCTCAGTTATCTACATTAGGTTTTGACTTTTGGAAAGACACCATTGAGACAGAAACTCTGTCTGAGCAACAAAAGACTGGCAGGTGCAGGGCTTAGAAGCTTTATTTAGAGCCTGCATTATCCCACAACAAATAACGTTTTTGAATGACACTGTTCAACCGACATCTTGTCTTGGATTATCTAAGATAAAAGAGTTAAACAAACCGTCAAGACCTACACCTACACCTACACCTGAAAGCAGTAACTCTTCAGAGGGGTTGGTTGACGTAAAAACTATTTTACTTAGCAACAGAACAGATCCTGATTTGAAAAAATGGTTAATCTGGCCCACAGACACGAACAACTGGTGAGTTAGATTCCTGAATAAAACACAAGGGTTCACATTCAATAGGCCAGATCCAAGATATGTCCAGAGACAACATCCAGGGATAGTAACATCATACAGTGTGGGAAAACTGTGCATTAAGTGGCTACAAAAATCTACACTGAAGGAAGTACAACAACACTTATCTTTACTTAAAGATGGCATAGATTTAAGGGACTTCTTAAAAGGACCTGCGAAACGGCTTCATAAACGTTTTATATACGCCGGTATCTATGCCATGTATAATGAAGCATGGAAAACAACGCAAGCCGAGACTGCAGAATGGATCCGAGAAATTGATCGTATTAATTTAGAGAAATCTATCTCTGTAGTTGACGATGGGTTAACAACTTTGTCATCCAGAAAATATTCTTTGGACAGCATAGTATCCTCTGCCATTGACATATTGGAACAGAACTTGGTCATGTTACAGCACGGTCAGTCACAATTGAGCTCTATAATGTTTTTGGGCGGGACGTTGCAAAACCTTTGTTCTGGATATGTGCATGGCGTCTAATCAACACCACATCATTGTTTTCTGAGTTTAACTTTGGCACAGAGAGGGGCAGACTATACGGTGCTGAGTGTTGAAAAACTGGAAAGATTACCATTAACTGTTTCTGAGTAACCAGCAACAGTATGGATAATACACGGTACAATCACTCTGCCTGTTACGATCTTCCATTTTCAGTATTGTTTAAAACATATACCAGCAGGCGTATATGAAAGTTTGGGTAAAAAATAAATCAAGACATCCTGGGATTTACCTTATACACACAAATGTTGGAGTGGGGGAAAAGAAGTGTTTCTTAGTGGTACGAATTGTGAAAACACACTAAGTGGTTCACTCTTATGTAAGGGTATTAATTTACACTGGTCCTGCGATGGTTCCACAAACAACTTATCCTGCCACCTGCAAGGTTTTCCAGCTGCAGTGTTAGATCAATTTTTAGGCAGCTTTCTAATGGAATTTACATTATGTTGAATGATCACAGTTGTTGTGGCATGTTGCCAGGAACCCCCTATCTCGTTACTGTGTCAGCCAGGGTCACTTGCAGTATGCAAGTATTGTTTCCTAAAACTAAGTCAGACAGGGAGTCGCTTTTATGGCCTTCACTGAACATCTCTTCTATTCAAATTGTTACTTTAAGCAGACTGAAAGCCCTTCCTTTACAAAAAACGGTGCCACTGACCTCGGCCAAAGAGACGTATGATCTGCAGGTTGCAAGGACTTCTGCAGAGATACATGCCCTTTTATCGACAAACTGCCCTATACATTTCTCAGAAATGTTAGGTTGTATCTTAAACATGTCTGATACCAGTGGTATTGTACAGGTATTTAAGACAATTTTTTTGGGACAGTTGGCACCCTTTGAAGCAGTCGTTTAAGAGATCTAAATATCACCTGGTTTCTATCATTCCAACCAATCTGGCAAGATTACATCTTACCTGTTCTACAATGCCTGCTATGTGGAGAGAATGTGTGCTAGACAACTGTCTGACACTCCCATCAGTCCAGCCAACGGAAGTTGATACTTTGCTTGAACCAGTAGCGGCTCATGCTCTGTGTTGTCCCCAGCGGCTACCAATCCTGATGATGGCATTCGTTGAGATCTCACAGACGCAAACTGCAGACAGTGAGATACATGGAGCAACAGGCACACAGGTACCATCTACTTCGAACATTGCTAATGCGGCTGACTCTGACGGCGATGCTTCTTATCTATGTGCAATTGATCTGCTTAACGAGGTAGTCCAACTTTCACCTACAGTAGTAGACAAATTTTTTTACCAGCTTAGAGGATTTGTTGTTTTCTCCAAACAATGACACTGACTTTTAAAGTTAGCTCACAGTGTTCTCTGAATTCGACCTTTACTTTCCAAAACAAACTTCTAACTTTGGATCTCTATTTTTCTATGATTTGATTTTTTTTGGCACAAAGTCATCTGCTTAAAGTAGAACTTTTCTTAGAGAATAAGAATTCTTTGAATATCTCCTAAGAGACAATATTTGACCTTGTCCAGAACCACACAATTTTTATATTCTATAATGGAATGGTCTCGGTCTTTTCTTTTATATTTTAGAGCCATTTCTTAAATGTATTTTCATGATTCATTCAGATAGCGTTTTTTAAATGTCATCTATATGCTTCGAATGAAACATTGCTTTTAAATGCATACAGCAAAAATACTCTTTTGTGTACAACCATTTTGAATGCATTTGTATGTATTTTGGGTGGGGTTTTTAACACATCATGCTCAGATATGTTTCATGTGTTTAGAACTTAGTAATGTCATACATAATAAAGTGGAGTGGGTGTAGTATGGCGTTTTAGGATCCGAGTGAATTTCCCAGATTCATGCCCTTATATAGGTACAATTCACACTGCCCTAATATAGGAATAGAAATCATTCCCTTATTTAGACTGAGCCCATGCAGACCAAATACAGGCATGGCTACTTCCACCCGTATCAAAAAGTCACAATGATTTCTTGGAAAATCAGCTTAAGCAGTCAGGGACCTTCCCTTGCTTGAAAATTGATTTGTCCAAGAACTCATGTACGTTTCAAATAACTACTATTCCCTTGGGGTTCTTTCCTGACATTATTATGCCCGACTTTACGTCAAACTAGACACCTTCAAGGTGTAAATATGCCTTCACTTGCCCTAGCAAGACACAGTTGTTCGGAGCAGTTCGATTGTCTACTTGCCCGAAGCAGCTCGCTACAGCAAGTGCCAAAGGATGTCGACCCTCCAGCTGACGCACTGATCGAGAGGCTGCATTTCTCTCTGTGAGAATCCAGCTCCAGTGTTTCCAAGCTCCCCTTGCGGGATGTTGGCAAATCGAGTCCCGAGACTGAGATACTGGACCTCCTTCATTCTAAACTAAAAGTATGGAGCTGATTAGAACCTAGCGAAACCTTGAATAGATTCTCGGCAAAGAAAAACTAAACCTATACTACACCACACTTACGTCTTCCCACGTACTAGACTTAGGTTAGGTACATTGGGGTAGGCGTATTTTAGAAGCACCAGTTGAGTACGTTTAGCCCTTGTTATGTATGTATTTATATATGGTTTAGAAACCATACAATGCTCTTACAGAATTATTTTATAATATTGTTCTCGCTGTACGCATTATACTTTGCAGTCTTCATTACGATTGTAGCAGTTCACTTTATTTGCATGTGAAAGAAGACTGTCCAATAAAACCTTTTATTGAAAACTCCTGTCTCTCTATTTCTCTGCGCCTCTGTAGAAACGAAGCTTTCACAGTGACTGAGTGAAATACTTATTTATGGTTTCCACGACTCTAGAGATACTTTTCTTAATATTGGGAAACAAAGTTGTCATGTTTATGCGGTTGTCAGAAACTAATCCCTCCTTGTGAATTAGAGAAATTTTCTAGTGATCTCTGAGCTAGCTGGCATTCACTATTAAGTTTAATATATTTGATAGAGACCTAGTCGACCTCAGTCCTACGTCTAATCTATAGGATATATTATTCCAATGCACAGAGCCTATTGGGAATAGAGGAACTACACTACAACCCTTTCACCACAGGAATATCTGTGTCATGTGTAGTTTATTTTTGAACAAAAAGGCTCACCTTCCTGCACCAAAACAATCACTGAACACATTTTTCTCCTTTAATTTATGGTGTGCATTTTAGCATACATTGAAAGAGGAGAAATAAAAAGAATTCTCCTTGTTGTGCATCGCTACATCAATTGGAGGATGGTGCAGTATTTACACACATGTCCAGACTATCATTTCTGATAAATCTGGGGATGTGTCTTGTTTTGTGAGTGTTCTCTGCAAACATGCACAGCAACATCTATAGAACGCCCTTTCAACATAAAGTGGTGTGTATGATGAAGTGGTATTTACATGGAAAACAAAAGGTACACATAATGCCTTTTCCTCTCCTTTTAAATATGAAAGACTTTTTTACGTTATCACTATGTTACAAAAAGTGACATATTGTTGGCATAGGATGCCTTCTATACATATCTGTTGGGTTAGTTGATCCCCAGTGACACTCTGGGGCAGATTTACAAGCTCTCTGAGTCACCAGTATGTCACTTTTCATGACGTACTGGTGGTGCAGGGGGCTCCTCCATATTTACAAGGAGAGGAAAAGTCATCCTGCATGACTTTTCCTTTCCTTGTAAATACGGCCCCTTCACATGAAGCACTTTGCGTGATTGGGCGTTTAATGGGTGTTGCTATGGGTGTTCCCACGCAACACCCATGGAACAAGACACATCTCCAGATTGACGAGAAATCGTCAATCTGGAGATGTGTCTGAACACTACGCCACCCTAAAGGTGGCGTAGGGAGGTGCAATGAGAAGAATTGTTTTCATTTCTCCTCGTTTTTCCTCTTTCACTGCATTCTGTATTCTTTAGCACGCATTGAAAGAGGAAAAAGCTTTTAGTGATTGTTTTTGTGCAGGAAGGTGCTGCTTCCTGCACAAAAAAAATCTACCCATGGCACAGGCATCCATGCACCATGGTGCAAGGGTACCTGTGCCGGCGCTTGGCAGCTGTTTCTGCACCAGCGCAGGGGAGAGCACAAAAATACGACATATCATTGTAGATATGTTGCATTCCTGAAAGTGCTGCAGCGTGGCGCAGCCAAAGGGCTTGCAGTGCCATGCTGCGGCACTTTCTTCTAGATCGGCCCCTCAGTATTCATGTTAATTTTATCTTGTAATTTAAAACATTCACAGAGCATCTTTCCACATATATCTTATCTGTCCTTCTCCATTTTCTTCGCCTGTGTGCAATTTAATACTTAGTTAAACTTACCTGCACAATAATATAAATAAAAAATGCTAGACATGTTTTTCTGTTTTTTTTTATAAATAAATTTGAATACATTTGTTACTTTAGAACTAGAATCTGTAAAAGAGAAGAAAAAATACAGTTATAATACATAGTACTATAATTTTAGAAAACAGAATCATTTTTACATTTCACAAATTATTTTTTTTGCCTTTTTTGCTGTTCTCAGAATATATTGAATTTTACTAGAAACAGTGATTTCAATCGTACTCATCACATAACAGCGGGCAAAAAAAAAACAATCAATAAGATTGTTTAAAAAAAAAATCCATCCTCAATTAAATACCATAAAATACAAATCACACCTATATAAAATGCTTACTAGTAAGAACCATTTATAACTGAAATTTATAAACACTGTAAATGCTGTTGTTTAAAACTATACGCCGAGACAATGTGCAAGAAAAAGTATGTAATTCAAATAAACACCTTTCCTCAAGGACAAATGGTATTCTTGAAATCCGTTATATTGAAATTTTGCAACAGTAATCGTATTATTACATATTAGTAAATTCCTCAGAGGCCGAATTTTGTTCCTAAAACTTTAGCTTTAAAAATATTAGGTAGGAATTAGGTAATTCGTTTGACAAACGTTGTTTAAAAACTAACTGAGCATTATTACAAAGTGTCCAGCCTTTTTCACATTTTATACAGGCAGTGTAATGTCCAGATGTTGTGGAAGGACCATCATGGAAAATTATTGCTACTGCTACAAAAGTCCTTCCTGATATTGATAGTTGACTTGCTATAAAATGTTTTATTAAAGTTTCTAATTTTCTTCCATCAGCTGTACAACGTTGCATCATTAAAATTATAGATTGTCATATCTTTGTATAAATACTGTTGATAACATTTCTGATTTGCATTGGCTACACTCCATGTTCTGATTTACTGCTTTAACTAATTTATTGAAAGACACTGATTTACAGTCTGGCAATGTCAAATATATAAATCTTTCAGTGTCTATGTTAGTGCTACATGTATACATACAATTTTCACAATGATGTTCCCATTGATAACAAAAGCCAAAAAGGTTTTCAATTTGTATACCTTCATTTCCCAATATGGTAAGCATATACATCAGAAATTCCTGAGCATCTTGTTGGATAATTTGCGTAAATTGTGAAGAACCAGAACATACATCCAAAAGATTATGAATATTCCAAACACTATGGGGCAGATTTATGTTAACTGGCGCATCCCCCTGGATGCGCCAGTTAACGTGCGCCACAGCTCCGCCAACCATGGTGCGCCGCATTTATAATGCGGCGCACCATGGTGCAAAAACGGCACAGATACGTGACGCATCTGTGCCGGAAATGTGGCGCATTGCTAGAGTTGCGTCGCAAGCGCGACGCAGCTCCAGCAAGGCTCGGGGTACACCATCTGCACAATGCTGCGTCAAGACCTACGCCTGCTTCAAGCAGGCGCAGGGTTTTGACGCAGCATTGCCCTGAAAGTGACTGAGTGAAATCTCATAGATTTCACTCAGCCACTTTCAGGAGGCGTTCCTGCGCAGGAACGCCCCCCCCTGCGCAGGAACGCCTCCTTATGGCGCAGTGCTTTACAACGTGACGCATCTCCTAGATGCGTCACGTTGTCAATAGGGCGCATTGTTTGCGCCGCAGTTGCGTCAAATAAAGTGACGCAATTGCGGCGCAAAGAGGCGCAACGGCCTCATAAATCTGCCCCTTTGTATTTTACTTTCATCAATTCTCAATTTTTCATAATCGCTAATGCAACAATGAACAAAATCTTTCTTCCCAATTCTCTATAATTTGCTGTTGCAAACCTTCAAGAAAAAAACAACACCATTGACCACTACATTAGCATAGCAGTTGACACCTGAACTATTTTCATACTGATAACCAACAATCTCTTCAACATGTCCTTTTTCTTTTTGCTTGCAATCACAACATTATTTTGTTTTTTTCCCTTCTCTATACCTTCACTACAGATGTTCTCATATCTTCTTTTTCTTCCTACTACACGCTTTTCAAATACAGGATATTGACCTAAATTAGGAGCATAAACTCTTCTTAACCGATTATACTCTTTTACAGAGTTTGCATCTGCAGTAACCTTTGTGTCATCAAAATCAATCAAAACAATCCAGATACAATTTTGACCCGTGACAAAGCAAATTATGCCACACCCTCTTTAAACACAGTGTTTCCAATGTTCACCAAAGCACTTTCCACATTTAAACCTAGAGATTTATGAATAGTCACTGCATATTCCAGAGAAACTGGAAACTGTTTTCTACGGACATATAAATCTTTAATAAGCAAAAAACTAACTGAACAAGGACCAATTTGTTTTACTTCTTCAATCTGATCAAATTTAATTTTTATAAATTCAATACCATCTTTATTCGGATAATTAACAAAATGCACAACTTTGCCCATTGCTGCATTAACTAAACTTTTTTCTACATCCAAATTATGCCTTAAAATTACCCGACAGTTTCTACATACATATAAATTCTTTTCTAAACCAGCAGTTTTAGATATCGATTTTTCTAAAGAATCCAATTTTGTTTTCTACTTTTTTGTCAAAATAATAGTGATTCCTTCATTCTCAATTTTATCAATGGCTTCCATTTTTATTATTTCTTCACTTTTCAGCTTCAAAAGTTGTTCATTGAATATAGAACACTCATGCAGAGTTGGCATTAAGCAGATTACAGATTTGTTTTCTGCAATTATCATATATATTTTCTCAGGAACTACATTTTCATTTGGAAACAAATTGGAAAGTTATCGACTCTGCAAAGCTTTTCTGCCATGTTTTGTCAGTACGCCAATTCTTATATCTTGAAGAATAGTTCCATATTCAACATAATTTGCCTGTCACATATTTGTAATGAGTTCCTTGTATTCAAAATGACCAAATGTTTACATTTCCAACACTACCCAGAGACTTTCTGGTGTCTTCATGCGCAAGTGTTTTTAATACTGGTTGTCCTTTTAGGGGAGTAAGTTGCAGTACATCTCTAAAAACGATGACATGTTTTTCTCCAAACAACACGTCATACTCTGTTTTAAGAATTTTCTGCATTCTTAAATGCACAAAAGCAAGCATTAAGTTTGAGTCCATGCTTACCTCATCAATAATCAGAAGTTTTATTTTCTTCAGCACTCTTGAAACTTCACAACAAGCTTCTCCAGATAGCTTGTGATATCCTAATTTGTTTTCGTGTTCCACAGGTACCTTCAGCAAACGATGTAATGTAATTCCTTTAACGTTGTGTGCTGCTAACCCAGTTAGAGCAGTTACATTACAAGCCAAATGTGACTCAGTTGTTTTCTGTAGATAACTGGTGATTACTTTAATTAAGAAACGTTTTCCTGTTCCAGCTTGTCCACTCACATGCATTCAGATAGGTTGAAAAGATGAGCATGTACATTCTTTCTTTTCATGAAGAAATCCATGATCAATATGTTGTCTCACTTGCTTATATATTTCTTTCTGTTCAACATTTAGTTGTTCTTCCAAGTTTGCTAAGTCCGTTACATATTCTTGAGCTTGATGCATTACTGTTTCCACCTCATTCATGGCGATTGCTGCTTCATTTTCAACAAGTGGTTGTCGTAGTGGATCTTGACTCAGAGCAGCTGAACTTTAACTGTCTTGAGAACTGTCTTTATCAATCTCAGCTGCAATAGTAGCTTCTTGATCAATTTCATCATTTAACATTTTAACATAATTTGCAAAATCAGTACATTGTATGTTATCTTTACAAGAATTCAAGGAATCTTTATAGCTCTGAAAATCTCCAAGTAATTCCAATTCTGAACGCCACGGTTTGAACAGTTGCAAAAGAGCTAAATAGTAAAATTTCCTTTTATCAGCAGTGTCGAAACTCAGCTTCCTGTGATTAATCAAATTTCCTTTCGTTTGTTTTACCAAACATCCTTCGGAACCAATCACTCCATATTTTCCATCATTGATGTTCTCAGTAGTATTCCATTTAAAACTGTAGTTTTGCAGCACTTCATAGAGACACATGTTCTCAAGATGATGACATCTGTTTGGGTAATATGTGTCCAGCATATTTATTTTCAAAATATCTGTACTTTCTGGATCTTTTTCTGCTAAATATTAAATTTCTTTGATCAGATTTCAGTACCCGATTTCGCATTGCAGCAAGACCTAGACTCACCCAAATAATTCTTCTAGATTTGGAGTATAGACTTGCAGATGATAACCGATTTGAACATTCATATGCTCCAATTTCTTGATGGAATAACATCTTCAAACTGAAACTGTATAATTTCTTACTTAGACTCTTTTCGTGAGAAATCTCTTCCCACATTTCTTTCAATTCCGTCTTTTCTGATTTTGTAATGTAGGACGTTATATATCAAGCAGGTATTTTTTGGAGACTTTCTTGTGACGACATGTTGCATAGCTGACATACAACTATTCACTCTTCCTTTGGATATTAGAGGACGTGGAAATGAAAAACGGCATTTGGTATAGAACTTATCATTGGACTTGTACTTTCTTTGGCAGTATTTTCCAAATTGATGGCTTTGGAATCGCAAGACTTATTGTCTTGAGTTGTTTTCTTCTGTACTTTTTGGTACAGCACATGTGGCATATTCTTCAATAAAAGACAAAACAGTATCATCTGAATCTGTTCCGAATGTTGGAGCATCCTTGATCCATATTAGCATATGTATATGAGGAGCACCTCTTGCTTGATACTCCTTTCTCCAAAAGAAAACCATAACTTCTCCAAGAGGAGGATTTTTTTTATTGCAGAAAAAGGACATTATAGCTTCAAATCTATGATTAAAATACCTGCATACATTAACAGGATCCAAACAGCACAATTCTCCAGCTGTCTTGTATTCAATATTTTTTATATTGAAATTTGCATCTCGAAGAAATTCAAGTAAATCTTCCCAAGCGTACTTAGCACAGCTGAGGGTAAGGACCCATGTAGGAGTTCCTAAGTTCCGTAGCATACATTTCAGTTCTCCATTACGATGGTACCAATATTCATTAGTGCCACGATGACATGCCATTAGATTAATCAGCTGACATTCTAAATGATCATCCCTCTGGTGCATTTTATCCATAAAATCATGTACAGAAACATTTTGCAGATGTATCCCTGTTTTCAATATGTAATTGACTGCATATGAAAGTCCAGACAAGTCACTTTCAAACAAAAGATGAAATATACAAGGGATACATTGTCTAAATCTTGGATCTTCTGCATATAATCTTGTTGTCCGATATTCAGATGCAGGAATTTGCACAGGTCGTTCATCATATCGTCCTCCTTTTCCTGTTGGAAACAACTGCGGAAAACAACTAGCATCCAAGCTCTCTGCCCACACACTCATGGGGCTTCCCTTTGCTTTTTTCATTTGAAACAACTCAATAGTGTTCCCCATCACTTCTTTTGAATGAAGAGAATGTACACTGTAATGTTCTTAGAATGCTTCACTTCTTGACATATCAGCTTTTTCAAATTGTCCGCATGAAGTTTCAGTATCTTCTGCTAAACGTATTTCTTCTTCTCCGATATACATATTTTATAGTGCTCATTGTTTTTTATTAAATACAAAGCCTCCTTCTGCACTTTCCTAACATCCACTAACTTCTGCCAGATTTTCTTACTCTTAGTAAGAACACCATTAAATAGAATCACTAATGGTTCATTTTCTACACACTCTACACCAATAATTTCAAAAATGTTCTTTAAATCTAATGGTAAATATACTTTTAATACTCTATGTAAATCTGAAGGAGGCAATTTACCTGTTTTAGGCTCCATACGAACATAGCCTGAAATGGGTGCGCACCTTTTATTAGAATAGACTCATGAGAATTTAAATCTATCATTTCTGGAGGAATAGCAACCAACTCTAGATTATTATGGACAGCTATAGCGGACATATTATTCAAATTCCTTCCACATATCATTATTTTCTCTTTCACTTTTTAAATACAGATCAACGCTCCTAGTCTCATTTTTATAGTGAGTTCGCCGGCAACAAAAACAAGAGTAATTTGGCCTTTCACCTGAAATCACCTTAAACTTTGTGATTTCACCTTCAAAATTATTTGGACAACTATGTTCAACATTCCCTTCAACATTTTCTTCTATTAATGTCTGAATTTCTTCACCCTCTTGTTCAGGACCAAAGTAACAAAGCTCAATATCATCACAAATCTTCTTCACATTAGAAACTGACCCACGCAAAAGAGCACTGTTCAACTCATTTAACTATAGTGCTGGACTTTTAGCATAATACAATCTTCTGACTAACTTCCGCATTTAAGTATGATATACCGCCAACATCCTGAAATGATGAAAAACACTTTGACACACTTTTCTAGAAAGACAAGCCGGAAAATGAACTTGCAAAACAGAAACTTGCATGTACATGCATCGTTGAATGGTTTTGCGATTCCTTATTATCGCAAATAAGGAATCCCAAAACGGAATGCATTAAAAAATAGCGATTTTTTAAGGAATCAGTAAAATTCACAGAAAAAATAGCGATATCCTTATTTGCGAATTCGCAAATTGCGAGGTCGCACATTGATGCATGTTGATGACATCACAACCAGGAAATGTGCTGTCCAAGCCTCATTTTCATTGCTAAGGCTCAGGGAGGAGGAGGGAGCTGGCTCTGGGAGCAGAGGAGAGTGAGAGGGAGAGAGACTGTTGTACACCTGGAAAGAACTGCAAAATGGAAGCTGACAAACAAGCACAGGACAGCCAAAGTTCAAGAAAGAGAAAAATGAAATTCTCTGAAAAAGAACTAGAGACTCTAATTGAGGGTGTAGTGCACAGCAATGACAAGCTGTTTGGGAAAGCCTCACTGAAGGTTCCAGAGCAGGAAAAACATAAAATATGGATCCGGATTCAGAACCAGGTAAATGCCATTGGGGTCACCCACCGTTCAACAGAGGAACTTAAGAAGCGATGGTACGATTTACTCAGTTGTGCCAAGGCGAGCATTGCAGACCGTATGAAGGAGGCACAGAAGACAGGAGGGGGCACACCACCACACACAGGAAACACTCCCATGGAGGATTTGGTGGAGTCTACCATCCAGCCTGAAGCAGTTGTTGGAGTCACGCAGCTGGACACCTCCGGAGCTGCACACACCTCAGAAGGTAAGAGAAATGCATGTATCAATTGCCCCAAGTACATAAGTCAGGATGTCAGCAGAGCACAGCATAAGCACACACTGTAAAGCCTGTATACTATTAGATTACTGAGGAAAGTGCATCGTGGGAGTTGTAGTCAGGCTAAGTACTGACAATGACACACACACAGATATGCCAAAAACTGTTAGAAATAGTGCAGCAGATGTCAAAAAGAAAATGAAATTTATTAATTGTGAACTGTGACATGACCTCACAAGCATACATTTATGCAGTTTTGCACTGTTTAACCTCACAGATGCAGAACTCAATGAGGCCGGGGACATTGAAGGTCTGGAAATGCACCACAGCAGCGCATCAGAACATGAGGACACACCAGCTCTGCCAACTACCCAGTCACGTGTGCCTCATTCCCGTAGGTCAGCTGTCCCAACACTGCGTCCCATGGCTTCCGATGATGAGGGCAATGCTGCACCTGCAGACAGTGTGCGGCAAACAGTCAGCGCAACACCCACACCAACACAGATCCGGAGAGGCTATTGTAGATCGCCAAGGAGAAGACGCAGAGCATGCAGACCACAGCAGGTGGAGGTGAGAAATCCAGTCTGGGGTGGCTTGGAGGGACAGATGCTCCGTTCACATCGCCTGCAGAGCAAGAACACTCGGTTAGTGAAGGAGGAAATTGCTAAGATGTCAGGCAACATTGCAGTACTGGCCAGTAGTGTCCAGGAACTCACAAAGGTCATGCAGGAGGGGCATGCATTGCGCAACAGACAGCACCGTCAACTGATGCAGCAACTCAAACACCAAGGAAAGACCAACAATAGTCTGGCCACAGCCACGACACTGCTGGCACATAGATCAGTGACTTTGCAGACGGAAATGTGTCACTGTAGTGGAGATGTTGCCAAAGCACTACATCAAGTGACAAATACAGTAGACAGATGAATGCATCCGGTAGTTAAGTGCACATGACTGCACAGGATGACAGTAGTGAGGGTGCCTCAAGCATGAGCAGTACAACAGTGCCTGTTGCAAGTGCAGTGAGACGCACTACTCGCAGCGCTACCCCATCCACTACCAACGAAAGGCAAGAAGATGCTGCGGCAGACAGACGTCTGGGTGTTCGAGGGAAAAAACGCTAGTCTCACATCCTGTCATTTTGATTGAAATGGTGATTTAACCATTGACACACTGTGACCTAATGGCTGACTCTCAAGGACATTTGATTTAAATTTTGTTATTTTTTTTATAATTCCAATGAGTATTGTGACATTAGTCACTTTGGCTGTTTGCTTCTGTTCCCCGGTCACAATACATTTACATAAAGTATACTTTGCATTTCATTTCATGTGTTTGTGTCTTCATTACTCACCTCAGAAGTAATTCTGTGTAATCTCCAATCTGTGCCTGCGGCCTTCTGCTGCACCTGTGCCTTGTTGGGCAGGGTGGTGTGGCACTTGTTGGTTTCCATCCTCTGAGTCACTGTCGGACAGCTCCAGTTCCAAACCTCCCTTGGTCGCTATGTTGTGCAGCATGGCACATGCTGCCACTATCTTGCAGCATTTGACAGGACTGTATTTCATTGCGCCTCTGGTCTTATGAAGGCGTCTGAATCGGCTCTTGAGTAGGCCAAATGTGCGTTCAATCACGTTCCTTGTAGAGATATGTGCTGCGTTGTATCTCATTTGTGCAGCTGTGGCTGATTTAGATATGGTGTCACCAGGTAGTTTCGCAAGGCGTATGCGCTGTCACCTACATGTGAGGGTAGAAAGGCTGTCAGTGGTTGTTTGAGTTTTACATTTGTACAAGGAATGTAAAGATGTTTTGCACATAATTACCTAGCAAATGCCCCTCTCCAAACTCTCTCCTTGCTAGACGGGTCTGAATGCCACTTTGCCTGAAGATATACGAATCATGTGCACTGCCAGGGAATTGTGACACGATGTCTGTTATTATGTTCTTTGCATTGCACACCACCTGAATATTCAGGGAATGATAACTTTTCCTATTGTGATACATATATTCATGAGCTGCAGGGGGACATATCGCCACATGGGTGTAATCAATACAACCCAGTACTTGGGGGAAGCCAGCAATTTGATAAAACTCCTGCTTGGTCCTAGCTATTTCATGGGCTGTGGTAGAAAAACGTATGTGGTTGTGTATCCGTACCATTATGGCATCAAGAAAATGTGCCAAAATTCATGACATTGCACTTTGTGACACACCTCCTGCTACTGCTATGACTCCCTGAAAAGTGCCTGACGCCAGTAGATGTAGGCAACATAATACCTGTTCATGCGTTGGGATTGCATTGGTCCTATGAGTCTGTCGTTGCAGGATAGGGTCCAATTCATGGATTAGATCATGTATCATTTGGCCATTCAGCCTGTACTTGTCATATATTTCATCATCCTCCTGACCAAGCAAAGTTACGCGGATTCTGAAGATGCGCTCATTAATTTGCCTCCCTCTCTGTTGAGCAGCTTGCAGTCTCATCCTCCTCGCCATCAGGTACAGAGCAGCCATTTTGGAAACTGGGGCCTCATTGTGGGTGTGTTTGTAGATGTTTCTGTTGGTCTTCAGCTGTTTCTGATTTGCACTCATTTTTACCACCTGGTTGGGTCCCTTCTTAAATTGCGATTGCAATTCAGCGATTTTTCTGTAAATCGCTAATTGCGATTTTTCTTGCATTTGGATAGTGATTCCTTATTTGCGATTCTTTACTTGCGAATTGCTAACGGGAAATCGCTATGGTTTTCGCAGATTTTGTTTGCGATTCCTTAATTTTGCGGAAATTTACAAATTATTGCAGAATTTAGGTTCATGCATTTCTACACTTCAAATTGCGATCGCAAATGCCATATTTTTGCGATTCGCAATTTTACCGACTTCCTAAACGCTTGATGCATGTACCTGTAGATCTTTTGTTTAACACTTTTTTTTACTATATTCTCGTAAGAAATTACGTAAAAGATCAATAGACTCTTGTTGTACACTACCAATACTACTGCAATCCCATGTGTACACTGGGGCTTTAGCAAGTCTGCCTAGAACTTCATCAGCTATCACTTCTTCTGCATTTCTGGAAACCATTTTTTCTTTGTTAATTGGACAACCATTTCTAACCTCATAAGCTCGACCACTGGGGTCAACTGCATACAGCAAATAATTGGTCTGAAAATAACTCTTTTCATTAAAAAAGAGGCTCTGAACCTGAACTGTGTTTCCATTCACCCAAAAATAAATCACAAAAATTAGTTCTGTTAATTACCCTTTTCATTTTACTTTTGGCCTTCATTGATTGGATTGGTTTATCTAGTGATCAAATTCTGTTTAACACTAAAATAAATAGTTTTCTTTTTACTTTAAAAACCTTTTCAACAATGGATTCAATATGCTTTTTCTTTTTATAAAAGTGATCTCTTTTTTTAGATTTCTTCAAAACTTTCAGCAAATGATGTACTACATATGTATGCATAGTGCATAGGAGTTTGAAGCACTCTGTGCCCTACAGCCTGGCTCACAATATGAGTACATGCATACTAACTGAATATTTATAATAGTACAAGAAAAGTCACTAAGTAAATGTATAACTAGTTGTGTTTTACTTTACTGAATGCATTAAACATAGTACTGAAAGATTCACTATGGCATTGCAAGAGCAGTGACAGGGTGTTTGCTGTTGTGTAGGCATACCGACTAGAGAATTGTAGGCCTGAAACACAACTGTAAAGGTGATTAGACCAGTACATGCATATAAATATTACTTTTTTTCCTTGGAGTCACACACCTGATGTGTTAGAGTCGTGCACTCAATGCGTGCACACCAGGGAGCCATAGCAAACAGAAATGGCGGTCCCTGGGACTGGAGGGGACTTTGAGCTCCCCTCAACCATTTTTTAAAAAGCCCCAGGGGATAGCGGACCTTTAAGCCACCCACCCATCTATTTTACTGTTGGGGTGGCGGTTGAGCCACCCCCGCCACCCATTAATGTTTTAGCCCCATAGGGTGGCAATCCCCGGTGTTAGGAAGCCCCTCTCGGACCCAATATAATTTAAAATTTTTGCCCCTGGAATTTGCCCCGCCTGGTAGCTAATTAGTAAAGTCTGCACAGGTATAGAGGGTCAAGATATTTCTACCCTACCCCCTTTATACGTTTTCCACACTTCTTCAACTGACTTCTTCAACCTTGCTTCTACCTAGGTATCAGATGGCTGCCAACACTGCCTGGTTTTGAATGTTAACAACCACTTGACAGCCAATTAGCATTCAGCGCGTGATTGGGACAGTGCGCTTAGAGTGCGCACAAGATGCGCAAATCCACCGAGGTCATAGATATATATGTACTTTTAATTGTAATTTTCTCAGGAACTAATGAACGGATTTACACCATTTAAGCACAAGGCACGAGTCGAAACAAAGGACTACCACTTTGCCAACTTTGGTGTAATTCCGTTCAGCCGTTCGGGCTGTAGCCGTGATGAACGGTTCCTATGGAAAATTGCATGGGGAAAACAGGTTTTGGGACCCCTCTTTTTTCTCAGCCCTGCTTCAAATGCAATATTTTAGACCCCGAGATTTCTCTGTCCCATGTAGCTAATTTTTAAACAAGCACAGGCGCCAGCGCTTCATTTTTATTTTTTTTACGGCGGATCCATGCACCCAGCACACATTTTTCGTTTTTAAAAAAAATACATATTCTTTTTTGGTCCCTAGGGATCCTTGTGGGACCCCCTAAGCTGGTCTAGAGGGTCAAAAATGATTTTTCAAGCCCCCTTTATATGTTTGGAACACTTGTTTCACTAATTTCTAGACATCATCCAGTGAATGTGTGTTTTTCTAAAATTTAAATATGTTTTATATATGTATATCTCAGGGTCGCTGGAAGAATAAATGGGTATATAAGTGTCTAAATGGATGATTTCTTTGTAAAATTGCTTGTATAACTGACTGAATAATTGTATTTCATTCTATACATGGGTTAGTGAGTAATGTTTAAATATGTAAATATCTGTATTATTCTCACACTTTGTGAATAAGTGGCTGCATGGGTTGGTGAGTAGCTACATGAGTGCCTATATAGGTTATTAGTTGTTTTTTTGAGTATCAGTATGAGTGTCTGTATGGTTCGGGGAAGGGTATTACTTAGCGCAGAGTGCATGAATGACTGACTCACTGTTTGTGTGTGTTTTGAAGACAGCATGTGTGCCGGACTATATGGGTGGATGCAGGGCTTTAAGTGGGATGAAAAAACTGGGGGGTCTCTCAAAGGGGCGTGGCCAGTGAAATTAGGGGCGTGGCTTTATAACACGCAAAAAATCTGCGTTTAGCATAGTGTGCGCCCGACTTGTATTTTGCTGTTTCTGTCATTGCATCCAGATATGTAATACAAGTAACATCATACTTACAAGAAGTAAGAACTATTGTCTTTGTCAATGGTTATTAGTTGCATAAGATAAAATAAGCTGCAACTATGGATTGTTGTGCCAAACTATCAGAACCGTCGAGACGCCGCCTCAGGAGGTCCGCTCTCTAACACGAGAACAAGCTGTGCTCATAAAATTGCCTAAAAGAGCGTGAAACGAGTTAACGGATAAACAAAAATCGAACGTGCAGAGTTTCCTCGTCTGTTTAAACAACATTATTACAGCTGTGCTGACACCATATCCTAATAGAGCGCGAAACAAGCGACCGTTAATAACGAGTATCAAACGTTAGCAGCTCAGAATCCCCCCGCTGTGTAAACAATATGACTACAGATGATGTACCTCCAATATGGACTGAATAACCTTAAATATGGCACCTATGGGCAATAAATATTGGAGATTTTTTATCCTAACGCGATTTTATCACCTCTGAAATCCAAATCCATACCCCTATCCACGGCAACTCTATGCAGCATTGAGCACTGTCTTGTTTAGGCCGTAGAAGCTTATCCTGATTCTATTCTATTTATAGCGCGATGGTACAGTCCTGAAGAAGGCACACTAAAGTGTCGAAACGCGAAGACAGGAGACAGTAAAACCATCCAATAGTTTTTTATATCTATGAATTGTTTGATATTTTGTAATCATGCATATGTTATAATGCAAAATATTTTTTATATTTTATGTGTATAATTATGTCAATTTTAGAATGCAATTGTAATAAGTATTACATTTGAATTCAAAAATATGTACAAACTGTAGTGGATTATTTTTTCCACATGTGGCTTACGCCAGTCTTTATATGTTAGCCGGTTCTTAGGCCAGTATCTATGTGTTAGCTGGTTTTTTAAATTTGCCTGGGTAATTTACTCACACTTGAAATTCTGCCCTGACCCAGGAAACTGAAAGGTATCATGGGGTCCTTGTTGTCTCACACATCGCAACTATGGATTGTTACATATAACATTGAAAAAGCTTCCAATTAAAACCCTGGTGACCCTACCACAATGTTGCTGCTCTTTCAAAATCCATTAAGAAAAATACTCTTTAAAGGATTTCCCTTCCTCCACAACGCTCACCTGGCATGACGTCATGCCGTAACTTCTCCGTTAGTGAGAAGTGAGGGCAGCGCACATCCATGTGCCTGCTGTCTCAAAACGGGTCTCTACTGGGCTGTTTTGCGCCCTGGCACTTTTTTCTGGACTGCAGTGACAGCAAACTACTGTCACTGCAGTCCGGAAAAAAAACGGACCACCTGTGCTAGGGCTCAAAACAGAGCTTGATAGAGACCCGTTTCGAGGCCCCCATTAAAAAACTGCTGGTGCTCCGACCCCTTGAGACCCGGCCCACTTAAAGCCCTGGGTGGATGAGTGTGTGTATGGGTGTGTTAGTGATTGAATGACTGTCTCAAAAGTGTTTTTATGAGTAACTACATATGTTTTAATCTACTGTATGTGAGAATTGAAGTATATAAATGATTATATGTGAGAGTGAGAGATTGGAAGAGTTCCTGTATAAATAAGTATATGTTTCTGTAAGTGATTGTTTAAGAGAGTAAGTATGTGTACGTTTCTGTAAAAGTAAGTGTAGTGGTGTGTGTATAGCTGTATATGCAAATAAATGGATGTTTGATAGTTTATTTGCATGTGTGAGTATGTGTGTGAGTAACTCTATGGATGAGTGTCGGTGTGTAACAGGATGTATAGGTGTATGAGTACATATGATGAGTGAGTACATGTGTGAGTGACTATATAGAACTGTTGGTGAATGAGTGGATGTGTATGTAGAGGTTGGAATTACTGAATAGGTTGTTGCAACTGGTATTGGTATCCCCATTTTTTTGAAAATTTTAGTTTCCATTTTTGAATGCGTGTATCAAAGGTTATATTCGGGTGAGAGGAGGTCTGCCACTCTTTCACAAGGATGATGTCATCAGTGATGTCATCAGTGATGTCATTTGAGATGTCATCAGTGATGTCATGAGGGATGTCACTGACCATGTCATGATTGATGTAATATGTTGCGTCATCAGCAGTGCATTGCGGGCGCGCAAGTTATAGTTAGCAGAACTAACTATAATAGGGGAATTTCAATGGTTTTGTATGAGTGAATTGTCAAGCTAACTATAACATGCAAGAAACCTATAGTTTTTAGTGAATGTCTAAGGTTTTTTAAATGCTAATTCCTAACTATAACTTGTGTGAAACCTATGTTTTTTTTCAGTGAATTTCTAAGGTTTTTTAAATGCTAATTCCTAACTATAACGTGGCTGAAACCTATGATTTTTTCAGTGAAGTTCAAAGGTTTTGTAAATGATAATTTTTAAATGTATTCATTGTAATTTTTTTTATACTGATTTACTACATTGTTTCAAAGTATTTAGTTTTTAGATATTTTATTTTTTAAATAACATTACATATTTTTTATATAAATTGAAAAACATTTTTTTTAAAAATATTGAAATTGTAATATTTTTTTATTTTATTTTATATTTTTTTAATTTACATATATTTTATATTGCAGGCAATGATATCCTATGGAAGGAAATTCAAGTTACTGGTAAGTACGGTTAAAGTGGGCACTGAGGTCTCTCCCGATAACAGGTGAATAAATCGGAATTCAAGTTCGGCTGATTTTATGTATATGTCGCCAGTAGGTAGTTCTAGTTAGGATTTTTTTCAATGCAAAATCTCAAAAATCTATTTGGAATAACTTTGGCGCCGGTTGACGAATTTGCCTGAAAATTTCCTCAAATTTGCCTCGCGGAGCTCCGGTCCTTCCTTGAAAGTTTGGAAGGGATTCGTCAAGCGGGGGCGAGATAAAAGGGGAGTCCCAAAACGTGTTTTCCCCATGTTAATTTCCATAGGGCGGTCGACCTCACTTTTAGCCCGAAGGGCTGAATGGATTTCCACCAAACTTGGCAAAATTGTAGGGACTGGTACCCCGATGTGCCTTTGCTATGTCTCAAGATATGTGCTCCAGTGGATTTTGAGTAATTTAGGTTCAAAAAAATATATATATCTACGGCAGCGCCCCGGTACGCGCACCGGGGAGCACACCGGGCGCGACACGCGTGGTGCGCATGGAAAGCTGATTGGCTCTCGGGTGTCTGTAAACATTCGAAACAGTCCGGGCCGGCCGCCATCTTGTGTCTCGGTAGGAAAGAGACACAAGAGGTGGAAAAAAAAGGGGGAAATGACCATAAGGGGGCAGGGATAGACCCCTCCTGACCCCCTAGGTTTGATGTGGGGGCCATAAAAGGGCCGGGGAGCGTACCGGGGAGCGGACCATGGGGAAAGAAGAATGACAGAGTTTTTAAAAAATGTAGCCTTTTTTTATAAATTGGAGGTAATCTAAAAATAACTGTTTTTTTTCTTCTTTTTGTTGTTTTATATTTTTCTATTGTTTTTCTGAACATTTGTAACTTTTTTTGGGTTTTCTGAACAGTTTCATATTTTTTTTGTATTTTTCATGGGGAGAAACGAAAAAACAGGGAATTGAAAATGGCTCAACTGGAGCAAAAAAAAAAAAGAAATAATTAGGGTTTTTTGGGGCATTTGTGGCTGTCCCCAACAAGGACGATGAGCTTTACACTCTGTTCTCCATAGGAGATGGTCTTCCCACAATGTCTGCAGGTAATACGGAAATCTGCAAACCATGGCTGAATGCAAGGCATCGTCTCTCTTGCCTCTTGTCCCGACGGAGTGCGTTGCTTTCTTTTAGAGGTGGTGCTTGTACTTTGGGGAGGGTTTCTGGCCAGTTCCTTCATCTCTGCAGCAGAATAGTTTATTGGATGCTTGCGCTGCATGTGGTGAATCATTGTGTTGTTTCTGAATGAATATTTTTTATTAGGGTGCCCCCTAGAAAGTTCCATGCCACAGATTAGGCACGTCACCTTGGCTGCATTTAATTTTTTCTTCCCCTCTGGCAATGAAAAAAACTCCCATATAATGTTTGGTCTTGGCTTTTATGGGGTATTGTGTTCTTCCAGCCATCTTCTCCTCCCCTCCTCCTCCTCCTCCTCCTCTTCCTCCTCTTGTTGACCACCAATGAAATCTTGTGGTGGTCCTCTTGGTGGTTGTGATGGTGGTGGTGGTACAGATGCACCAGCTGCTGCTGCTACTTATATAGATCAAAAAGGTACAGAGAGGTACAAACAGGTCTTCCTCAGTCAAAGGACAAAGTCAGAATAAGGAAAAAAGGTGGGGTCTTTCATCATTTGGAGAAAAAAAAAGGCCTGAACCAATGAGAAGTGTTATTTTCATGTCAGAAGATCTGGGATTTCATCATTATGAAAGTAAAACTGTTGTGCACCAATTAAAAGTGTTATTTTCAGGTCACATGACCGACGCGCTTACGCGACGCGCCCCCGGGCACGCCTGGGGGCGCGCCCCGGGTCACGTTGCGTAAGCGCGTCGGATGTTTACGTTGCGCGATCGTATTCGCTCGGGTGCTTCCGGGTGCGCTTACGCCGTGCGTATCATGTGGACGCGGCTACGCGATACGTCACGATCATGTTTTAGTTTGCGACATTGGTGCTAACGGAACGCTTCCCGGTTCGCGCACCGGAGCGCTTCAAACGACTACGCTCTCTGAGGCGCTCACCGGGGTGCGCCCCGGGAGCGCTCCAGGGTCAAAAATAAAAAAACATTTAAAATACAAATAAAATATAGGATTTATTCATTTTCAAAAATATTACATTTCATAGCTATAGACAGTTGCTATTAACCAAATTTTGAAATTCAAAGAAAAAAACATAGGTTTGGGGCCTTATATATAGTTAGGAATTAGCATTTACAAAACCTATGAAATTCACTGAAAAAACCATAGGTTTCACACAAGTTATAGTTAGGAATTAGCATATAAAAAACCTATTAAATTCACTGAAAAAACCATAGGTTTCACACCAGTTATAGTTAGCTGGAAATTTTACTGACATAAAACCATTGAAATTCCACGTTATAGTTAGTTGGACTCACTATAACTTGCACGTGTAATGCACTGCTGATTACGTCACATATTACATCACTCATGACATGGTCAGTGACATCACTCATGTCACTGACCATGGTCAGTGACATCACTCATGACATCACGGAACACTTCTCAAATGACATCACTGATGACATCACTGATGACATCTCCTTGTGAAAGAGTGGCAGACCTCCTCTCACCCTAATATAACCGTTGATACACACATACAAAAATAGAAACTAAAATGTTCAAAAAAATGGAGACACCAATACCAGTTACAACAACCTAATCAGTAATTCCAACATCTATATACACATCCACTTATTCATCAACAGTTCTATATAGTCACTTATTCATGTACTCACTCATCATATGTACTCATACACCTATACATCCTGTTACAGACCAATATTCATCCATAGAATTACTCACACACATACTCATGCATGCAAATCAAACATCCATTTACTTGCATATACAGCTATACACACACCACTACACTTACTTCTACAGAAACGAACACATACTTACTCTCTTAAACAATCACTTATAGAAACACCTACCTATTTATACAGAAACTCTTCCAAATGTCTCACTCTCACATATACTCACTTATATACATCAATACTCACATATACTAGTTTAAAACATATGTAGTTACTCATAAAGATACTATTGAGAGTCATTCACTCACTAACACACCCATAAACACACTCATGCACCCATACAGTCCTGCACACATGCTGTCTTCAAAACACATACAAACAGTGAGTCAATCATTCATGCATCTGTGTGGTAAGTAATACCCCCCACCAAACCATACAGACACTCATTCTGATACTCAAAAAACCCATATAGACACTCACGTAGCTACTCACCAACCCATTCAGTCTCTTATACACAAAGTGAGACACTGATACAGATATTTACATATTTAAACATTACTGACTAATACATGTCTCAATTTGGTATTCATACATATCAAAACATTTTTTGCGTTTCCAAACTGGCCATTTCTGTGATTCAGCTCGTTTACATCCACAAATAAATGTTGTACATTGGCTGTTAG